>NW_008796114.1:1176526-1204399 GCF_000699145.1 Aptenodytes forsteri
TGCCCCATCCCTGGAAACATTCAAGGTCAGGTTGGACGGGGCTCTGAGCAACCTGATCTAGTTGAAGGTGTCCCTGCCCACGGGGCAGGGGGGGGACTAGATGACCTTCAGAGGTCCCTTCCAACCCAAACTATTCTATGATTCTACGATAAGACATGTCCAACAAGAAGACTCCAAGTGCTAAGCTGCCAAAACAGCTCATTTCATCTGCAACCCGCTCACTGCCCAGGTCACAGGGACCATTGGAAAAGCAACAGCAGAGAGGGAGTTTCATACAGAATCGTTAATTGTTCTGATGGTCCAGATGTAGTCGACAAACTCTATATAAACCAGGTTGCCACTTCTGCACTCCCTCCCATGTACCTATAGTCCAGTTGGGCATGTGCTGTGCCTGCATGTTTTCTGCAGGGAAGGCATCAGACCAGTCCAGCCGCACATCACTGTAAATCCATGTCTAGATTTTGCTCCTGCTGTCCCACACTCCTGACATTTGGATATCTGACTTTTTTCCTGATTTACCTCTTAATAGTTTTTGCTTTATTTTCACCGTCTCTTACCACCATGTTGTGAACATAACCCCTGCATACCGAGTTGTCTATATACCGACAGTGTGTACAGAAAGAATTGGGATAATATTCAAGTTCTGGACACTTTGGAGGTGGCAGATCTATGTTTGCTTCTGCAAAATTTCAATCCTTTTCTTGCTGTCCTCTGCCTCATTAATTGCCCACTGTTACTCACTCTGGCAGACCCAGGAACCCTTACATTTTTCTTGGTAATATAAGGATTTTCAGCCTCTTACACTGTAAGTACCTCTAATGGCTAAGGGAGATGAGAAAAGATCTTGGTTGTGCTGCCCTTCATGATTTATGAGATAATGCTGGTGTGTGTTGTGAAAAACGTACATTTTGGATCAGTTTTCGGGTATGCTGTTTTCTTAAGTGAAATGAGTGAATTTGAGCAGAACATAAGCCTGTTTCTAAAGACAATGGGGGGGTTGGGGATGTGTTTTTCATGGAAGAGGATTTGGAAGTGTTTGCTTTTTAAAGAAGCAAAGGAAACAATCTCAGAAAACCCACTTGTTTCCCTATATTTCAGTGTTCTGTGCAAATGCAAATGTATATATATTCATATGCACTGACACACATCCAGTTCAAACCAAAGAATGCAAGCTCTGGTACTACCCCTGTTTTCCCCTTCTCTAGTTCTTGCCTTCTCCTAGGAAAAAGGATAAACAGCAGTAGTTATCCCTGCTGCTGCTGCATCTTCCCAAGCTCCTTCCCATGGCAGGGTAAAGGAGTTGTATGGCTGGAGTCTGCCCACCAAAGCAGCATGCTCATGGGACAAGCCTAGAGAAACTTTAAATGAACATGAGCCAGCAGTAATTTGTAGCAAATCTGAGTGGAATGGAAATATCCCTCTGCAAAATGTCCAGTTCTTGTTCCAACCTACAGGCCTGCAGGAAAGGAGGCAGATTTCTGTTTTAGGATGCGTAAACTGCTCACTGGACCCTCACCTTGTCTCTACAAACAACTGAACCATTTTTAGTCCAGTTTGGAAAAGTAAAGAAAATCACCCCTGAGCAAAGAGCAAGCACAATATATTTGAGAACGGCTCTCTAGGATTACGATAGAGACCAGGGTGCTACCTGTTTAACTATTTATATAATATGCTATTTTACACAGTCACGTGCCAACATTTTGAACCATTTCACGTGGAAAAAGATTACATTCCATGTTTTATGCATGTTTTGCATTTTTTACTACAGACCTAGCTGAAGCCCTCAGTTCAGTTGTGATTTCTGCTACATACACCAGGAATTTTGTTCTTAAATCTGCCTCCCTGTTTTTGTATTACTAGAACCAAAAATTTACCTTCAGTATCCTATTCATTTGTTGGTAATTATCTTTTCTCTCTACACTGAGCAGTTGCAATTTTTCAGTCTCTCAGCCTTTGAAGGCTCGAATGTCAGAAATAATTTCTGTTCATCTTTTTTTTTGGGGGGGGGACTGAGCAGAAATTAACATACATGTATGTATTAACATGCATACCCCAGGTGGTTGTCAGTTGTAAATAAATGTTCCCCCTATTTATTCCTTTCCCCTATCATTTTCTTCTAGCACTGACCTGAAGGAAAATGGTCCCCTCCCATAAGCGTTTAAATGTATGCAATTATAGCGGTACTCTGATTCCCCAGTTGCGGGTGGGAAGAGCAGGCTCAGGAAGAATTCAAACCTATGGAAATGATGTTTTGTTCTGCGAACTGAGCAAACATCAGGATCTTCTCCAGTGCTTGAAGATGGAGGCAGCACCCTGCCATACCACGGGTGTGATTTGGTAGCCACCAACCCCAGGTCGCAGGACCAAAGAATGAAAGCCCTGTGTCCGCATGAATGACAGCAGGACCGACAGCCCCCAGTCCCGAAGCAGCTGCAATTCTAGTATTACAGCAAACTATTAGCACGCACCAAGGCTTCCTGATAGCAGGTGTGAGAGCTTCCATCGAGATAATCACTTTCATAAAAATAGTTTGCTTGAGGGAGGGGACAGAAGATTAACACTTTTTGTGGCGAACAGTTTAAGGGTCAAATTGTGTTCTCAAGCTTGACCCGAAAGTTGGTTAAAAGTGCATGGGTACTTGTATTTAGAAGCAACTCATTTCAATGTCCCAATACAACTTGGATTTGCAGAGGGAAAAAGTAGGGGTCCTTAGGAACCTGTAGCATGAGGGAAGCAATGGGCAAAGGAGGCAATTTTGGCTAGAGCTTTAAATGATCTGAATGAGTCAAGGGTAAATTAGCCAAAAACAGCAAGGAAGTCTGCATTAGTAAGTGCTAAATGTATCAGGGAATTTACAGGCATAACATTATTCATGAGACAACAGCAATAAATATTAGCTTGTAGCCTATAAAACTAAGAATGCTGAATTAATAAGATCAATGCACTCAGATACATTAATATAAACACAAAATGACAATTACTCATGCCTGGGACTCAGAAGTAGGACAGCACCATGTAAGAATGATGAAGAACATTTATATTTATTAGTAACAGAGGAGGATGCTAGATAAATTCAGATCAGTCCCCTAGGAGTAAGTATATTCAACTTGGCAGGCCGAGACCACTTGTGCACAACAATTCTAAGAGACTTGGCTGAAGAGATCTCTGGCCTGCTGTGATGGTCTTGAACATATCTTGGAAATGCAGGGGAACGCTGAAAGACTAGAATAGTGTCAGTATGAAGTGAATGGGATGAGCAGAGGAGCTCTGCTGATGAGCCTGGTATTCCTTCTGGGCAAGAAGAATGCGAAAGCCAGGAAGGGCTTCCATTCATAAAATAACCGAAGAATAAAGATATAAATAAAGCTATGTCACATAATTCTATAGAACATAAATCTTGTTAAACAGGGCATGCTAAAGCAGGCAAATGCAAAGTTGTATATTTAGGAACAAAGAATGGGAGCCAAACCTACAAACCGAGGATTGTGTTTTAAACAGTGGTGTGTCTGAAAAGGGGTGGGGGGTAACAGTGACAAGCAACACAATATGAACTCCCAGTGCAATGCTCTGGAAAAAAACAGTAACTGTGTTTAAACTGGGGACTATTAAGTGGGATTTGAGGTAGTTTTACTTTAAAGTATTTTACTTTAAAAAAACTTTTTGAAGTTTTTTAAAGTAGCAGTACTACTACTGGAATACTGTATACAGTCCTGTGCACATATTTTCTAAAGGTTGTTTAAAAATTTAATGGGATAGAGAAAAGAAACAGCAAAATTACTTCTGGTCTGGAGAAAAACGTGTTACAGAGAAAGCTGTAAGGAGCTCTGCCTGCTTCATATACCAAAGGAAGACAGGGTGAGTTTATTACAATGCAGGAATATGCTTACAGTACAAAACATGAAATATAAGAGAATTCTTTAATTTAAAAGGAAGGAATGACAAGAACCAGTGCAGGAAGGTGAAGCCCTTTTCTGAGGGCAAGAAGACACATGCTCTTAGTAGTGGGGTAATATGACCTGCTGCAGGCAGTGCTAAATTCTCCAGCTTCTGAACCTTTCAGATGAAGCCTAAGTGCTTTTCTAGAAGATATTCTTTAGCCAAATAAAAAAGTGACTGAGTAATATGCTGCCATCTGTAATAGATGGAAAGATAATGAGACAATCTAATGGTCTCTTTGGTCCTTGAACTCCATATATCTATACTGCTGTTAATTATCACGATTAGAAGGTAGGTGGGTCTCCGTGGATTTTCATGAAAGTTACCAAGAATGTTGCTAGGGCCAAAGACCATTCCTTACTCCACACAAGGATACCATAAAGCTACAGGCATCTCGGATTATTTCATTAAGAAGAAATAAGTCTCTTAGTCCTTGTGCTCATTGAATTTAGAGGCTTTTGTATTAACGCATTGAACAATGAAGAAGCTGTTGGCTTTGGATAATGATGACAACTTCAAGGGGACTTCACAGCCCATTTTCTGTGTGAGGCTTTGACCCGTTTAATATTAAAAGAAAAAAAAATTAAATAGAAGTTCAACACGTGCATTTTCCCTAATACCATATGATAGCAAATGTAGAAACAGTGAATATTGCTTTGCATTGTAAAAGAAACATACAAGCTGCTAATGTAATTTATTGGTAGAAAACAGTAAAATACTATCGCTAATCAGCATAATACCAAGAAAATCCTACAAAGGGCACTAGAAGCCATCAGTAGGTTATTCAGTCTATGCTGTTTATGGTCTGCAGCATATTCCTGCTGCTAGTGGAAAAGGTTTGAGCTGCAGTGTTAAAGTGCATAATGTACTTGTGTTTACTTGTATTAAAAACAAAAAGCCACTGTTGTGAAAGAATGTTATTAAAGCTAGAAAGCTAAAAGTTCTCTTTAAATTTTGCTACAAAAAGGATGCAGGCATCACAGGAGTGATCAGTTATCTACCCTGTTCAGCTCCTCTGAGCTTCAAAATCAGTGGGAGTTTGAATCAGAAATAAAGCTGAAAAAAAACTGAGAGGTAAAACAAGTTCCTTCTCCTCCAATGCAGATGGACCAAATTCCATAATGCCCTTCACCTTCCCCTATGGCATGAATCCAGAGGATCTCTGTTGACAGGAGAGTTATTATCGGGACCGCACATCCGCACCAGCTTCTGTGCTAAAGACAGCTCTCGAACACCTCGATAAGACAGTCAATTTGCAGCAAAGCCTGCAAGAGTAATATAATGTTTGCATTAGGTCCTGAATTAGGTTGCTTTGCTATTTTCCTTTGCATCCGGGAGCGTTTACTGTTCTAGCTTATCCTATACTCTCCTCTGTAGGCTCAGATGGAAAGAACAGGGAGAGGTATTTTTCTGCTTGCACATTTGTTGGGCTTTACATCTTGCAATGTTTATGGCTTTGATGTGAATTTTTAAGGAAAAGCTTACACTGGACTTTGCGTGGGCAAATTTGCCACATTCTCCCACTTCATGATTTCATCCAAACCATACTCCAGAAGCTCTGGTTTTAATATCCTAATGCATTTTTTTAGTTCAGAATCACAGAAAAATCAATACACAGGAACGCAACACCCTCAGAGTTCCCCTGTTAAATTACCCTCTTCAAGATCTCTTGATCACCTCTGATTTCCTCTTTAAACTCCTTTAAAATCTCTTATGAGCCCTGGATATCACTGTAAAGCATATCCTGCTTTCAAACATGTATTCACAACTGCTCACAGTTTCAAGAGACTTAATAACATGCAGCACTTCCCCCGTCTGGGCAGCAGAAATCTCTCTAGCGAGGCAGGGTGCCTTCCTTGCCTTGACTTTCAAAGAGAGCAAGAGCTTTGGGGACACCCAAAGTCTACTGCACTGCCAAGTTACCCCGGATGGTGAGGCCCCATCCATATGTACAAAATAAAACTCCTAGCGGACACCCTTCTCTTGGCAGCGGCTGCGCAACGTGCAGAGACACCATCTTAAACTGGGCACGCTGCCGCTTGGGTTCAGGCAGTCTTTTAAACCCTGTCCTTCATTTGATTTGAATGATCTGCTGCAGATCAGCAGGCGAACAGCTGCTTTTTGTGTAGGCTGTCAGGCAGGCTAGCAATTGACCTTGCTGGCCAGGCTGGCAGAGCTTTTAAAATAATGATGCCCTCCCTTCCCTACTCTCTCACCATCTCTCTCCATTTTGCACGGACCTTCCAATTTAGTGGTCAGTACCTTTTGTTAACAAGTAATTTCTGGTCACTCGAATTTGCAGTTGTGCTCCAAAGGGCACAGGACACAGCGGTGCTTGGAGACCCAGAAGGGTAGCAATAAGGTATTTAAGACAGGAGTAATTCAGAATGGCTAAAGTTAACTCAATGAATGTTAGGACAGCGATATAGAGTATGAAACATAGGAAACAAGGAAGTAAACCAAGTGTAGTAAGAAGCCTGAAAAGTTATCTGAAGATTTGTCATCTCCTATCAATAAAAGGGGATACTTGTTATTGCAACAGGCAGCATTGAATTGTTTATAAAAGTATCAGCTAAAAGGAGTAGAATAACAGCCTTTAAGTTTAAATGTTAGAAAAGCAACAGCTGGAAAGCCAGTAGAACAGATGAACCAAGTCAAATGATGCCTTTAAATGTTAAATGGTTGACCAGCTTAGGTCAACAAGTTTTACAAGCAATAAAAAAAAAAAATATAATAACATGACTGAACAATTACAAGAAGCTGCTTTGCAGACCAACAACGAAAACTGCTTGAGATGCAATATGAGAACAGACACCATACTGCTCTTCAGGCCATCAAAAGGAAAAGGGGTGGCAGTTTTATTACTCAAATACCTCCTTTTCATCCTAAAAGCCTGGTGTTTGAAGATGGCAGATATATTCTGATCAAAGACCTCTAAAAGGGTAACTTAAAAGAGTGTATACTCCATACTGTTCCATCCAGGGACAAGCCTCTTTCATTTCACTTTCTATTTTTTTTAAGAATTTTTAATAAAATTTAGGACAAGAGAGAGAATTGTAGTCAGTTCATGAATCCAGCCCTTGATAGACCAAGGTGATCAGGATTTGCAGATAAGAAGGTAACTTAAAGCTAGTCACCTTGTTAGATGCTGGTAATGTTCGAAAGGTGGTAAGCTCTTAACTCAGGGGATGCTCTTACTGTTGTCAACCATGTGATGTATATTCAGGCACTGATGTGTTCCCTGTCACTAGTCGTTTGTTAAATCCTGTTACTTTGATCTCTCTGGATGTAATCAGTCAGTATGCTCACTCCCCGTGCCTAATTTTAAAAGACTGAAATTTAAAACAAATTATATTGATGGCAACTGGATGGAACTCTGCTTATAACTTAGGGCAAAAGAAACATCTATAGCTTTTTCAGAGTTACCTAAAAGAAAACAGTAAGCTCATTGAGATAAGAAAACTCTGTGGGATGCTTGTAAGGCAAGGATAAATGGTAAAGTTACCAGTAAAGCCTTCCGTCTTAAAAAATCAAGAACCAGTGAAGAAAAAGGCCTGGTGGATCCCTTTCAGTCCGAGATAAGCAGAAAGGTACTAAGAGGTTTTGTTAAAAAATGCATAAATCCACAGGGCTTGGAGGGACTGGATTTCCTGCAAATCTGTTAAACAGAACCAGCCTAAAAATGCATAAACCAAAACATTATAGAAGGGAAAGATGGTGGACAGGCTTTAAAAAAAGCAGATAATATGACAGTTTCTTCAAAAGGGACAGCAAGGGACATCTGGTAACATGTTAGGAAGAGATGCCGGGTGACTTGAGACCAAAAGGTTTTATTGATCGCAGGTCAAGTCTCCAAAAGCCAACAACTTTTAAATTGCTTTAAGGACTTCTTTCCCACAGAACCACAAGAAAAATACAGAATTCTTGGATAACCCACTTCAAAGGAGGAAGTGAGTACTATCATCGAAAGTCTGAATGCAAATAAGGCAGCAGGAACAGAGGAGTTTATGACCAAATACGGTGTCATTAGACCTATTTATCAAGATCACGCAAAGAAGAGGTAGTTTCTCTTCCAGAAGAAACAAATAAACTAAGATTTTAAAACCCAGATAGTTGAAAAGCTTGAAAATTATTCAGGTTGGACTTCTTGTCTCTGGATGTAGAAATGTATTTGATTAAATAACAGGAACTTATAGTCATGGTACTAAAGGTATGGTTTTGAAGATACGTTGAGGACTTGCACCTATGCTCTATAAAGATCCTACAGCTTGTCTGTTAGTGGATTGACTGTCTTCAAGGGGAAGACAGTTGATGAGGCCCTGCTGACAGCTGACGGCTGTTCGTTTTGGCCACAAGGAATTAAGCAGAATTCTCAAAATAAAGCAACTGGGGGACAGATCAGAGACAGGACCTGCAATACTTCTCTGTGAAACCTTCAGCACAGGATGCCTCATAAGCAGTGGTGTTCCAAACATGCAAACACAGCTCAGCTTTTACACATAAAATTGTTAGTCAAGATGAAAGGAAAGTGTTGGGTTTCTTCATTTCCCAAAAAAAGCTCAGATACAAAACTATTACGGATTAAAGATTCAATGAGATACCTGGATATCTCAGGTCTTTTAATATGTCATGGTGTATTAATCTGGTCTAAAATACAAAATTTATTAAAAAAAAAAAAAGGAGCTTTTAGAAACTGAGTAAGAACAGAGATTCGTGAGATGGGCTAAAAAAAAAAGTTGTGAAAATGAATATACTTCCTCACATTCTTTTCTTGTTTCACTACTTACTTGCATGTGTACCAGACAGCACTTTAAAGACTTGAAAAGCTGTTGTCATGAATTCCATCTGGCAATAGACAGAGCCAAAACCAAACAGCTCCGTACTATTGAGGCCTCCCACAATGGGAAATCTTACAGGGCTGAAAAAGTGGCACATTATTACAGAGCTCAGCTGAAATAAGGAACTCTGCTGAAGGATGTTTTATACTTGTGGGCAAAGCCATATTTGTAGACTGATATAGAATGAGAATGGTGTGAGGAAATTTCTGACATGAGTGCTGCATAAGAAAGAGATTAAGGACAAAAAAAATTAAAGCCACCTCTTTATTTGGCCTTTCTTGATATACAAAGATAAAAAGGAAAAAACTCTTTTTCCTTCATCTTTCCCCATTTACCATCTTGGTTAAAAATAAAGAATTCTTCACCCAGTCTAATGTATAGTTCTCTTTGCATTATGACAGCTGTCATCCATATAGATTAACTCTTTCAGAGGAGGATGTCCAATCTTAAGAAAAGATTTGTGATAATAGAGTAAGAATTCCTCTCTTCTATCAGCAATAGCAATCAGCAATAACCGTATAAGAGCTCTCACCTGACCTTTTGCCCTTTTGAGCAACCGACATAGATGAACTCAAGGAAAAATGGAATAATTTCTAAAATACGTGTAATTTTAATGGAGAAATAGATACATCAGCATAGGGAATGAGAAAGAGAACACATAAGCCACTCATCTTCCAGGCATGATTTACTCAAAAACAGCTTTAATAAAAGATAGTTCTATCTATGTATCTGTCTCAGTAGCAATTCAATGTATATTCTGTGGCAGTGACTTTTCCCACTGGAGAACCTCTTGAGATGCAAGCTCCTTTTCTGTCATCCTGGGTTGCGCCAGGGACCCAAATATTCTGAGTGGACCTGACCAGAGCCCTAGCCCTTGTAGCAGACAGCAATATCCCCTCGGACCTGCTGGGCTGCCTACTGCCTGCTCCTCACATGGAGTTCACTTGGTGCAGAAGGAAGAGAGGATATCCCTCTTGCTGTGAGACCCTAAGTGTGAAATGATCAAATGTGGAAGATACCAAGTCTCCTCCTTGAACCAGTCCTCTCCTTTCCTCCTTAAAGATGCAGCCTGCTAGTTCTGCGACGCCTTGGTAACAGATGGAGAACTCCATCAGTTTGCATTTCTAGAAATTAGTCAGAAGAGGAAAAAGAGTTTGTAAATCCAGATTCTGTTCTTTACCTACACAAAAGGCAGAAATTCACCAGCTAATAAGCCCAAGTCCCTAGCCATGATATTTTTTATGAATAATATTGATTATTTACATATTGCTCATATATTATTCGCATACTACTTTCCTTTACATTTGTTAACAGGCATAATTCTTCCTTTATGTGAATTGTATCATTTTAATGTTTTTGTGAATCTTGAATATCTTGTTTTGCAATTTCTGCATGTTTTAGCTGTGTTTTGGTCTGGGTTTTTTGGTTGTCTAAACAGAAAATTGTCTTTGTTTTTGCTTTTGTTTTTTTCTTTAATGGAAGGCAAATAGCTTAGGAAGTGCCTGGCCTGATGATCATATGCCCGGACAACATCTGGAGAGAATTATCAGCTGTAATGTTGCTGTAGGCAAGATGGTCTAAGAGTATAAGCATGGTGAGTTTTCTAAGGAAAAGCAAAGAAAGGATTCTGAAAGAAAAGGGGGAAGCTGGACAGTTGGGGAAGAGATAGTAAGAAACGAGCTGAACAGAAAGTAGCTTAAAGCAGCCAGGAATAAGCAAGAAGGAGCAGGGTTGATGTACCCAAATAAACTATCTGTTTAATGATGGATACTCCCTCCTAGCCAGGCAGGTACATCCTTGACAGAAAAAGTGTGCCTGGCCAGGAACCTTCTTCTGGACATTTCATCCCAATTTGCTTCTCTGCAAAACCCCAGAGTGAGTAGGAGAGATCCTACAGTGCCTTAATAGACCAAGGAAGTAAAAGGCACTAGATGTGCAAGATCAAATTAAAGCCTTGAACCCATGTCTCAAGCTCTTGTAGATTACTCACAGGCTGTCATAGGCACACAGGAGAGATGCAGCCCAGTCCAACCTCATCTGTATGGCTTGCACTGTGCAATTCTTACTTTTATTGAACAAAAATAAAAGGAATTTATCTCAGATTACACAGATACTGCCTATCTCCCTGCTGTTCTGCCCAGTTGGCTACTGTATTCGTACTTCTGTCTTTCTGGGTCAGCCTCACATAGTATCAACAAGGAAAAATTCACTCAGGTCACTGGAACTGATTTATAGCTGCAAGAATGTGGATTTTGTCTTTGTTTTCCTTTATGCTACTTCCTCTTTTCTCTACGGTAATTTTTTAAAGATTGTTTCCCCTAACGTTCTTGGGCTTCATGTGCCTGTATCTGCAAAGGCAGATACAACTAACTTCAAAGACCAGTCCAACTGCAGTCGTGGCTTGCATGGTATGGGTCTGGCCTGCTGAGCTCATGAAAGCAAAGTTTCATCTGTTTTGTGGATCGGGCGCTTGACCTGCCATAAAAATAAATGCTATCTTCTACAGTTATTAAATGGTAGACTGTTTCTTGTTACTACTGTGGTATATGTGCCTCTTCCATATGCCTGTCATTAAAAATAATAAATTGGGTTCCCTTATCTTATGGAGATCTCTTCTTTTCCCCTCCTGTTTTGGTCTCCTGTTCATTTCCACATAGTCTTGCTGACAGACTCGCACATTTTAGATGAAAACAAAACACAGCAGCCTTTTTCCCTCTGACAGTAGAGACGCTAGCAGTTCACACCTTCGTCTGATGTTCCACTTAACCAACAGCGTTCTCTGAACGTGTAAGGGAAGCAAGGTAAAAAATCCCGCACAATAGAGGAAATAAAGTTGCGTGCAAAGATGGTCTTCCCACTACTCCTCACCATTGTTAAAACATTAATTGATTGTTTAATACACTGCCATTTTGTGTTGCTCTTTGTTAATTAATTCTGTGTATATTCTTCCTATGCCATGAAACTGCAAGTGCCTATTTGTATCGTGCAATAGCTGAGCAGGATCTTGAGTATTTTAGAGATTGAACACTTTACCAATAACAAAGTTGCTGTTCTGAAATGACCAGTTATCAATTATCACTAATATTTTCCACGCAGTCACTTCATTGACATACAGCTGATAGTTAATAACAGTCTTGGTCCTCCAGACTTTATTCCTTATGCTTCCTCCAGTGAGTGTTACACTTCACAGTGATTGCACCACAAGACACAGAAGTGTTTTTCTGCCTAGTTATTCACCAGTTGCATCAAAATCAGCAAACCTCCTTCTACTTCTGTATGTAAATTGATTACAGTAAGTTTCTTTTTTGAAGGATGGGAATTCACAGGTTTTGTTGCACCAGAGAAGATGTCCTTTGCCCTATCCCACCCCAGGCACCTAAAACGCCCCATTGACTTTACACCGTTAACATCCATTGCAAATGGTCGCTCACGCACTTTTCAGGAAAAGAAATCGTCCAAAGGCACTTTCTGTCTTGAGGATTTGTCTTTTTTACCCTTTTGTTATGGTTAGCTTAGTTCTTCAGTCCTAAATCCTTCTTCTGTGAAAAAGGCAATTTTTAAAATCCTTAGTTTCTTTCTGTTTGAAAAAGCACATTATGCTACATTTCAGATTGTCTCCTTAAAGTCTTACACTATTTTTTTATAAAAGCAGCATCAAAATATGAAAAGTAAAGCCTCTCAAGATATATTATGGATCACTGTGATCATCTTTTTCTTTCATACTAGCCACCAACACAATCTTATTTTCATTGTCAGGAATCACAGTGTCTCTGAAGTTCCGTTAGTCAAACGCATGAAAATGTGCTGAGAAGCTGTGCTGCTAAATATTATGTGAATTCATTAGACGTGTGCATGTGCTGAGATGCTACCCAGGAACATTTCACAACTTCTTCTATATCATTGGCCACCTAGACCCTTCAAAAAAAGAACAACTCATGGACCAAGCCAGTTGATGTTGCCACAGTGGTTTTCCCTTACAATCAAACAAAAATTTGCCAAACATTTAATGTTTATTTATTTATTACTTTCATTTTCACGTCTTGGTTTCTTGCTCACAACTGTGCTCGTGTTTTCAGGGTGTTTCACACATGACCCATAAGTTCAGTCCCACTGCTATCAGATATAAGGACTGCTCCCATTAACTGTAATCCTGCTACCATTAACCGTAATATGTGTAGAAGCTGGCTCAGTCACAATTACATGGAGAGTCATTTGAAAAACGTATAAATTAACATTATCAGTGGTTTTAGCTCTGTTTATATTGAATTCATCTGCTGAGCATCTCTTTACATTCCTTCCATGGCATTTCCATGCATTGTTCCACTCTCTCCCCAGTGTTCAGCTAGGACAATGCGAGAAAGTAGTTCCACATTTCCATCTATCTATACACAAACGGAGTCAGCCCATGCATTCTTTTTTTTTCTTATTTTTTTTCCCCAAAAAAAGCTCCCAGGGCAGGAAAGGAATGCTGGATCAGGCCTGTCCATAGTCGTGTGTTCCCTAGCATCCCACAGAGGGATGTTGTTGCTATTATTTTAACAGCAGATCTCTGCTGTTGTTGCTATTTTAATGGCAGATTTTAAAGCTTCCGCTGACATTGGTACAGACCCTGAAGCTCAGCTAGAGAAACAGAGGTGGCGAGCAGATGGTGATACAAAGGAGGAATGTTGTATCTATAAATATTCTGGTGAAATTCATATCCAGTGTTCCATACAAGAGCCAACAAACTATACTAAATGCTTAATATGGGGTTTAAATTAGTCTTATGTGGTAAATGGGTTCTTAATCTGGGTTTTCCTGCCAGGGAGATTTTCACTCAAAGGATGTAACTATTTATATCAAACCACTGAAAAAATTATGAAAGGTTAATTCTGTATTAATTATCATTAGGAAAATGTTAACATTTACCAAATAAGGGGAAACGTTTCCTTCTGAGTTGTCAGGGCTTCTAAAACAACCCAAGGGAAGGGGCAGTGGCGAAGGCACAGCAATCTCCGGGAAAATACTCCTGAACGGTTTGTCAGAGTCAGCATTAAGGTAATGTTACAGTACATCAGTTGAATGTGTGACAACTCAAATCTCCTTCCGGAAAAGTCAAGCGAGTAAAATGACACTCATAAAACCCTAAAGTGTTTTAATAATGCAGTTTAATACACTTAACTTCTCAAAACAAGAGTTAAGACTGAAGCTTTGCATTCAGATGGTAATCTTTATTTCACCATATTTGAGTGTACTTTAGATATCAGATACTGGGTCTCACACACAGGTTTATTTATCATTGATTGGACACTCAAATACCGGTTGAAACAAAATGAACCGGATCAAAACCGATATGTCCTAAATCTGGTTTAAGGTCAAGCAGCAGGTAAGGAGCAGGACTTGGCGCCAAGCTCAGCTCCCAGCTGTCCACACCCCTCTGCCCTCGCCATCAGGAAGCACAATATCCTTTAAACCAAGCTGCCAGGCAAGTCTGCAAACCACCTTATGGATGTCTGTGTGAATCTGCAGAGTCCCTAAACCAATAGTTTTTAGTTTTGTCATTCTGTTTATATCTTCAGGTGCTAATTTGTTCGCTAATCGTGATATACTGCATTTTGTTAGCTATCTCTCTCCTTATCAAATATTGTGGGAAAGGAGAGGAAATGTGTTTAAAAGACCTATGTCAGGAACAAAAGGGCACGGAGAATCAGTGCCTTTTAGCAACATGTGCATAAGCATTATGCAGTTGGTTTTGTTTCCTAAAGTGGCACTCAGATCTGAAAGTTGAAGAATGAAGCTATACAAATTACAAAAACTGTGTGAAAGTGTGGAGCATTATTTTTTCATCGTCCTTTCATAAGCACATAAAATAACTCTAGCCTAAAGCATCTCGTTTGAACACTGGGATATAAAATGTAACGGGATAGATTGCCTATGTATCAAATGTTTTAGCTATATTTCTTAGGAAATTAGGCTCACAGGAGGCCATCAGCTAGTCAATTTTCCCTTTCCCCTTAATATTCTGGACCCACTGATCCAAATTGACTCACTGGTCAGCTTCAACTAACTTTGACAGAGGGATAGAGGTCTCAAAGGAATTAAATTTCTACAAATTCTGTGAAAATCAATGGCTAAGCAAATTAGCACCCTCAACTAAGAAGCTCTCTTGGCTACGTGCTTTATGTGCTCATCCAGGCAGAACATCCCGAGACAGGAGCCAGACGGAGAAAACGCTACCCTGTGCCTGGCTGTGGTAGAGGAGTTGGGATTGAAATTGGGGTGCTATGGGATATTCAGGGAAAAGTATGTGGAGCTGAAAATGTTGGTAAACAACAGGATACAGCCATTGGGGAAGGAGCAGGAGGAACTAACATTTCTGTGATGGGGACATCAGGACATAATGCAAGTCATTTGTCCAGCTGCTTGCAAGAAGCTTGCTTCTTTCATCGAAATATCCTTTAAAAGTCATTGAGAGTGCAGGGCCCAGAAGAAGAGCAAAACTAGGCCTCTGGAGTGGAAAATGCTTATAAAGTCTTCCTGAAGTGCTGCTATCCAGTTGTTCATATTTTATTTTACAAGATCTAAATACTAACATCTCGCCTGTGCTCTGCAAATGGCTCTCAGTAAAATAGCTGCACGAGTGTGCGAGAGGAGAGAACAAGAAATAAAGATGCCTCTCTTCTTCATAACTTTCCTGCAACTGAAGTCAAAAAACTGAGTAACAGCAAAACACCTTTCCCCAACTTTTATCTCAGGTTGATACCTAAAAAGAAAGATAATTTCTCACCTAACAGCTCAGTCCACTATCATTCCCATTATTCATGGTGGGTCTGATAGAGGTTTGGGCAGTGACTTTACGTAGCTCTGTAAGACGACAGCAGGTTTGCAGTCTTTATCTCCAGCAGCTCTAACACAAGTTAAAGGTAGCATGCTATGGCTAGACCAGATTTTTCAATTATGGTCATGCATGCCAGTATCATACTTTAAATCTTGATAGCATCTTGGAAAGCATGTAAATGATTTAAGCACACTTTTTTTTTTCAATTTCAAATGCAGTTTAGGCTTTTAGGTTCAAGTAAATGTCTAAATTGCATCTGATGCATTTTCCAGCTCCCAGTGACTTCAGCGAGACTATTTTTCTGAGTAAGGACATATAAGGGGTCACAATTTCATTTTGTTTAACATTCTGTCTTGTGCTGCCACCATAAAAGGTGACTTAATAAATACTGCAATTTCTGAATGGACTTATCTGAAGTTACATCATCAGAACTGCTAAATATGCAAAACAAGATCATGCAGCAGGGAAATAAAATCAAAGTCCCACTGGAGTTTAACGGCAAGCAACAAAAGGGCTTGACAGTTTTACACTGAAAGGAAAATACAGAATGAAAATAAAGAACCTGATTCCTCACTTCACAACTCCAATAATTTCAATACATGCTATTTTAATAGCTATTTCTGCTTAAAACTGTATACTTATAACATTAAAAATTACATTCCTCTCTGAAGGGTCGGTCCCTTACTAGAGTTACACATCACATCTAGCGTTTCTATAATGGAAGTACTAACGAAATATATTTTACTCCATATTCTCTATTGTTTACTTTCTGCCGCGGACGGAACTCTGTGCAGTTTCCATTTCCCCTACAATTAGGCGCTGATCCTACAAACACATAAATGTGAGCTCACCTTTCCTGCTGGGAGGGATTTTGATGGGAGACTCGCCTCAATAAAGGACATGAATACATTTTGGCAGGATCAGGGCCTCAGATAGCAAGGAGGAAACTGGCTAACAGAAACCACCTTTGCAAACACAAAGAGGGAAAGATCCCAGGAACAAAAATTAAAGTTTTATACACTTTTAAATGCCAGACAGAGTATTTAAAGGGAGCAGAAACTGGAGGACTTCAGAACTGATCTTTTCTTTTTAAATCGGAGTTGAGGATGTCCCTTTAAGGATTTATGGCATGGCACAGCCTAGGGTTTGCTTAGTTTGGCTTTTACTAAACTATTATTTTCTTTTGCTAAGAAATTCAGCGACTAAAAGCACAGCTTTTTCTTCCTCACAGCTGTTTGCTCCCATGCTATTGAATATTTTCCCTCCAACTTTTGCCCTTGCCTTGCTCAAGGAGTGTAAATGATGCAGGAATTTTGGCTGCTCTGCTTCAGTTTAGCGGAGTGATAATCTTAGGCAAACGCTTGCAATCTGTCTTTCATTAAAAGAGTTTTTTGCACTTCTGTTTAACACGGGGAATTTTTTGAATTGCCCTTCTAAAACAGGATTTCACCTCCACTTTTGCCTGGAGGGAAACCCTTGCTGCCACGAATATATCTGCTGGATAAATGGGAATGCTCTTGTTGCAAAGTGGTTCTCACCAAAGACAGCAGACAGTGCTACCTTCAACTCCTGAATATTAGGTACTTGCCGCAAACTTAATTGATAAATCGATGCATAAAACAATGCTTCTCCCATTAAAAAGCAAGGCATTTTTTTTGCTGCCCTATACAAAAACAGTTGTTTCAATTCCATTGTAAAATGAAAGTAACTTTCGTTACCAAATGCCTGAAACCTCTTCCAGAGCACGATTCTCTTACTTCTCTCCGTCAAACGTAACACTAGTATCTAATACATGTTGCCATAACAAACTGTAAGTGCAAAATGGGAACAGAAAAGAGTGGTATTTCTAAAATACTTTAAATATGTTAAAAGTTTAAACTCAGGGTTTTAGTGGCCCTAGAAAAAAGATTAGACTGCAGTCTTATTTTAAATATATATTTTTTTTTTCAAAATATTATGTGTATAATATATACATGTACATATTATGAATCCTTCTATATAGAGAGGCTTATACATGCACACAATGTGAAAAAAGTATATAGCAAGCAAAATGGGATTTGAACCCAAATTCTTTGTTGTTCAATATTAGACAGTCACTTTTTCTGAACGGCTAAAAGCAGTGGGAATGTCTTCCCTGCAAAAAATCCCCAGTTCTTAAACAAAAGAAATCCTAGAATAAAAACAAAAAAGAGAGGGAGAACTACACTCACTAAAAATGGGGAATATTAGATATTTGGTATAAGTCATTGTCACTGTTAAGCTTTTGTTTAAATACAGTGACAGGATGGGCTCGAGTTCTCAGCTGCTTGCTGAATCTGCCCCCAAATAGGTATCTACAGACTCTTCTGAAGAGAAACAAAAAAATAAATATTTTAAAATAAATTTTGAAAGTCATGTCCTCATAAAAAATAATCTTTATATCTTATTAGATATTTGGTATAAGTCATTGTCACTGTTAAGCTTTTGTTTAAATACAGTGACAGGATGGGCTCGAGTTCTCAGCTGCTTGCTGAATCTGCCCCCAAATAGGTATCTACAGACTCTTCTGAAGAGAAACAAAGAAATAAATATTTTAAAATAAATTTTGAAAGTCATGTCCTCATAAAAAATAATCTTTATATCTGTGCGAGGATAGCCAAAATTTAATTAAAGAAAAAGAAACTGTTCGATCTTCAATTTTGCAAATCCCTTGTGTAAGTGACTCAATCACTGACTGATTCCTGTGCTTTCCTTACTAAATCAGGATGCATTTTGAGCCAACAATTTGAATTGGGAATCCTGTTATTTTTAATTGCTCTGCAAACTCTGCAAACTAAGCTTTCGGCTGCAGATTGCTCTCTGCACCTGCAAGTGAGAAATTACTGCTTTCTATTCCCTTGTTTATTTTTAAGATATACAAGAAGAAAGGGTTTTTCTCCCAAAATCTTAGACAGAAGAAGAGGAAACATATCTCAGGAATTTCTGATTTTTTTTCACAAAACATTCCTTTATAAAGTGGAGATTTCACCCGTAATTCATTGTGCACTGCAACAACACCAGGCCTCTGTCCTACTTCACAAAACTCTACTTTCATTATTTCTTCATTCTTCATTTAGCGTTTCCACTGTACTGAGAGTGGAGTTCCTACTCAAATTATCGTCGAGCATCCCTTTGAATTTATTATTAAATGATGTCAAACTCAGACCACAAGTAAAATAATGACAAATCCTGGTTGAAGTCCCTGTTTCCCTAATGACAGAGATACCAGGGAAGACTTACGAGCATTTGACCTGCTGTGCTCAAAGCAGCAAAGTCTGGCATACAAAATGAAGATCACATCTTAGTGTGTACATGGGAAAAAATTCAGCCAACCGCAGTGTCAACGGTTGATGTGAACGTTGTCTTACTAAAGGAAGGTGACTAACCAGCAACACCTTCAAAATATTATTCTTTGTACAACTGTAATGTCCCGAAGCCCTGGATGTGGATTGATGCTCCGCTGTACTGTGAAATGTAAGCAAAGGAGATCATCGGGCTGTCCCAAAGAGTCAACAGTCTAAGTATGTGTAACAGCCCAACGACTAACAATGAATCACCTCTTGCTTCAGAAATAAAGCTAGATAAGCATCCTGGTTTACAAGAGAAAAGTCATGACTCAGAAGAGTCAAAAATACTACAACTGAATCTGGAGTAAAGAAAAAAGGAAGCGGAAATAGGGAAAAAAAAAGACTAAAAAAGAAACACTTATTTTTCAGGACAGAAATACAAAATAACTAGTATACACTTCAGAAAAAAAAGACTAAAAAAGAAACATACTTATTTTTCAGGAAAGAAATACAAAATAACTAGTATACACTTCATTAGATGACGATAATAATAATAACCTTTTTCTTCCCATTTATCTGCACAGCAAACACCACTGAGTAAATGCTACAGTGAACAGCAACTATCTGAGATGTAATTATTTATATTTTAATTCAGGACTGTGAAGCATTTTCATGAATACTCAGCAATTGTCTGAATATTCATGAATAAAATGATTAAGGGACTGTTTAAAAATAAATATTCTCATTCAACTACAAATAATCGTAATAAGAAATCATTACTACTATTCGTAATTCTTCATTTAAATTACGTGGCCCTAGCCAGAGTGACATTTCCAAAAAATTTTGCTGCTGTGCAAAAAAGCTGCCTCTTCCCTCCACACCCACCCCCAAGAAAAACACACAAATAAACAAAATAACAAGTAGAAATTTTGAGTAGAGGGGGAAGACTGAATTATCTGTAGTAGTTGATTATCATAAGACAAGTTTAATTACTTCCTTAACAATAAGAAATGTGCTATGCATGATTTAATTAGCAATCAGAAATTGCCTCTAGGTATACCTATATAATAAATAACTACACTCATTGCAATAATGACTAACATTCTCTCAGGCACATAAAAAACTTCTGTATACTGACAATTTAAATATTAATAATATAAAGCACTGAAATATCTGATTTTTATATCCAATGGAAATCAATAATGTACAGTCAATGCAACTGCATAATAAAATAGACTTAAAACAACTCCATGTGTAACATCTATTGATTATAAAAAGGCTGAAGGCCTGAATAAAAGTAGCAAAAGTAGCAAATAGGATTTTAAATATTATTCTAAAAAATCCTATGGAGTTCACTGTAAGAGAAAATATTTCATCTAGAAGAGTCTTCATAATTTTTCCTGAAATTCCTGATTTTTTCACATCACACCATGGAGAACAAAGGCCATGGGAAGAAATCTTGTTCTTTTTTCTGAAAGCTTCTGCTTATTTGAGTTGTTTTCCCTTTTCCCCCCCCAGGTCTCTTACATATCTAAGCTACACCAAATGGTTACATTTGTCTGGTATAATGTAATAAGTTGCCTTCATAAACTATTTTGAACAGTATATTTCATTTATAGGAACCATGCCATTCATTATTTGGGAAAGAAAAAACAAACAAACAAACAAACAAACAGGAGGGTACCCAGATGCAAGGAGAAGGTCTGAAAATAGTTTCTAATTCCTCTTCGTGCCGCGAGCAGCACGCGAGGTAGGAAATGAAGCCCTGCACCGCTCCCTTTCCTGCCTCATTCTCCTCTTGCCTTCCCAATGGTCATCCCCCTTTCTGCCTGGTTTTCTACTCCTTTGCCCCTCTTAACTTGTCTCTTCCTGATTTCACCATCGTTTCACCCCCAGGAGGATAGTGTACACACACGACTCGACATTAAAATGAAGCTACGGTCACCGGTCACAACGGTGACCCGGTCCATTCACTGGTGCGTTATGTCCCTTGTCCCCGCCAAGTGAGCCCCTCGGAGAAATATGGGGCACCCAGTCCTCATCCAGGCTGAGCTACAGCACTCCTGCCCTTGATTTGTTATTCCTCTACCGTTTCTCAGCCCAAGGGCAAGTCAGCACCTACAGAAGCCCAGGGACATCCCAGTCCGGCGGGTGTCTGAGAGCACAGCTGGGGGCAGGGCATCTGACACGGCAAAAGGACAGAGGCAACAAACGCCCCAGACATTTTCCATCCCCTTTCGGGGCTGAACTGCTTTTCTGTTAAAGGCTGTAACCATACTGGATTACTCGCTCGTGTGCCCTGTATGTACTCAGTCAAGCCTCTCTCCATTTTTTCTAAATCAATAATTCACGAATTACCCTGGATAAATGATGCTCAGCACCTTAATGTAACTCGAGCAATCAGTCTTGAAAGACTCTTAATAAACAGCCGCCTCACAATCGAATCTTTCATTCCAAGAAGCAGAACGAGTGTTTTTTCCTGAAGCTGCATTATATGACTATATTTTCACAAAAGCTATTAATTATTGTCCGTTTCTGTAACGGCACACTGCTAGGCACTTCCACAGCCGCCCTCCCTTTCCCCAGCCCGGGAGCAATTTCCTGAGTTATGGAGTAAACAGAATTACTATGTACAGAATAATCCGAGCAGTCTCTAACGGGGCAGTGTAGGCTTTCTGCCACTCCGTCAGCGTTGCAGGGACCTGCATAACAGAACTGTGATGTTACAGTCTTATGTGGGTAACACTCCCAAGCATGGAAGCGAATAACGTGACTGGCTTGCTGCTAGGCAGATGCAGACTTTGCTAGGGTTGTTTGATGGTAAATGAAGACTGTTTTTTTATTTGCTCCAAGGAGCCTGGCACAGGAAACCCCCAAATCCTACAATAATAAATCTTCTATTTATCTTTTAAATTCTGGAGCAAAATAAAAACCATTAGGCACCCAAGCCCATGTGCTGTATTCTATATTTTCCCAACTTCCTACAACCTTCTGGCATAAAAAGATTAAGTTTTCTGAAGTAAAAAACAACTTCTCAGTTTAAAAATAACAGCCTCGTTGCCTTGTATGGAGTGCTGTTTTATTGCATTACACAATAAAAAGGCAGGAGCACTTAGAAATTGCGAAGACGGGTATAACCCAGAATTCTGTTATCTGATCCAACCTGATAGTTTTCACACTATCAGGCATTTGCAGGAAAACTGAAGAGCAGAGGAAAACATGATCCTTCCATAGCATAAAAGTGATCACCCAGGCATTAACCTCACTGTCATGATTATTTTACTCATACAGACTAACACAGTATTCCAGCAGACGAAAAAGAAATCCCCATACATAAGTCAAAATTATTCCAATCCTGACAGTTGTGCTGAGGGGGAGGCTCCTTTCTGGCTATCACCGTCTGTTTAGGGCATCTCAGAACAGAAATCAAGGGAGAGGTCAAGATCTCTGTGGCTATTACACGTTCTTCACGCTGCTGAAAATAAGGTCACAAAAGCTGCGCCCTTGAAAATCAGCACCATAAAGGCCTTTGAAATGCAGGTGCTCGGCATCTCGCAGAATCAGGCCCTCCTTTAGCAGCTGCCTCCTAAGTGTGCTTCCACACAGCCTTCGCATTACTGTATTTTGCAATGTCACAGGACACTTCCAATGTCTTTGTTTTCTAATTTTGCAGATACCTGACAAATAAAAGAACGAGCTCAGGGGCAATACACATCTTTGCAGGCGGATATGTCAACTAAAAATTTAGGATTGCCAATCCCAATTATTGCATGGTATTTTATTACAAGTTAAGGCAGCAGCAGAGTCCAGTACAACCTCAAGGCTGAAGTCTGGTTTTAAAAAAGCCAGTGGAAGCGTTTCCATTAAGATCTGAGGAGGCACAAGGGAATGCTCAACAGGTCGTCTTCTACTATTTTTTTCGCCCTGATAAGAAAGACTGCTTAAGGCACAATAAAAATACATTTGCATTTCTTCTGTGCAAAGTGCATCTACATGCCAAGCTGAAAGAGGGATGGCAGAGCAGCACTGGGATAATTTCTTCATCAAACCGGGTGATGCTTGCAGAAGTGACAACAATAACACCTATGAACTTTTAATAACTGACCTTTTAATAGGATCCTCTGAGCAGGACTGGGGCCCATCCAGTGAGGCAAGTAGGTGAAAAAAAATTCTATCTGTGAATCTCTCCACCTATTCACAAGGTCCCTTCTTCCTCAGCAAACGCAAACTTACAGAACTGATCTGCAAGCATTTCAGGGATAAAACAACAAGAACCTGTTTTTGAAGAGTCCCTAACCTACTCATCATATGCACCATACATTTCTAAATGTTATGACGTATTCTCCTTAGAATAACTTTCTGTCTGTAAGCATCCACACGGTCAGCCAGCACTTCTGGTATCTTATTTAGGGATACTGCTATTAACTGATGCAGCTTCTTAAGCGGTCTACGATGCACAGTTCTTCACTCTCATTAAAAGCAAAGACACTCTGGTGTCTTCGGTTTTCCCCTTAGTTTTGGGGTAGATTTCCGATCAGGGAGTTCTCAACTTCCTGAAGCTCCTAAAAGTAGAGGCTTGGTTTTGTTAATTCATTGGTCATGGGAAAAATGTTAATGCTAGCCAAAAGTGCATCCAGTCCCTGAGTGAAGTCAAAGAACTGTAAGTCATTCATAATTATTCTGTGTGCCCTGGCCCACTGATGTTCAAACAATTTTTGCTGTGACTGCATTCATATAAATGTGCTGATTATTAATATGATTTGTGTCAGTTCTTAACCAGCTGGTTAAGTACTCTTTAGAAACTGTAAATCGGTTCTTTTAAAGGCGGTTGGCAATAATTTCTTCCCAAGCTCCTTTCCAAGAGCTACACGTGTGGACACGGCTGAAAATGTCCATTTAACAATACTGGAAGATTTCCTTCCCAAAAGGCAAAAGCCTTAAGAAGAATGAGCAGGTGCAGATGCAGTGCAGTGAAACTGTCCACTATGACAGGGACTGAATTCTACCATGCAAGACTTTAGCTGAACTTTTTTTTTTTTATATATATATATATAGTGAATTGACCAAGAAAATACAGCTTTGGAGAAGTGAAAACTTATTTATGAAATCCTGCAGAATTTGGCAAATAACTTTGATTGTTAAAAGAAGAAAAATTGGGAAGCACTTTTGAATATCCAAATGCTTGATTTCATTATTATCTAAATCAAAATGCCTTATTTTTTTAATTGCAAATTCATTTCATAATTTATTTTAAAAATATTTTTTAATTAATTTAAACAAGGTTTGGGGATCCATTTTTAAAATGGTTGCGTAACTTAAAAACGTGAGGTAGTTTGATGATACAAAAATAAATATTTAAAGGTTGGCCAAAACCTAAATTTTCCTGTTTCTCAGTAAAGTAAAAAAAAAAAATAGCTTTTATTCAACCAAACCTAGATGCCTCCTCACCATCTTCACTTTTAACTGCTCAGCCCCCAAGTGAAAAATCATCCTCTGAATTCCTCTGTTGCTGCGAATCAGTATGTGCTGGCCTAAGGCATTTGCTAGGTGCAGCCTTCCCTCTAGCAGCGGTAAGTTTGCATCTGCAAATACACAGCAAACATCGGACGACCCACTGTCACAGGGGTTTGACTCGGACAATCCTTTCACCATCTTCACAATGCTGTCAGATCAATAGCTCAACTGAGCAAATGGCATATGGAAATATTATTGTAAATATTATTGTAACAAGTGCTTTTGTCACTTCTTGGATTGATTTACTGATTCATTGTTTTCTGATCTTGCAGAATATGCAATTAAAAGATGTCCCCAGCATGAATATTGTTGCTAGAACTTGAATTGGCACTACGTTTGCTCTCAGAGTTTTAAAATTTCTTAATCTGCTTTCAAAGATATTTCAATTTAATTTTACCGTAACACCATGTTGTCTTTCCCCGTCCCTTCTCACCAAAGCACGCCACAGCTTTTACCACAAGAAATGCAATGGCATTGTATTTTGAGACAGCAGATGCTTCGCAGGCAGAAAGGTTGGAATCGTAACCTATTTTAACCAGTACTGGAAATAAGCAGCAAAAAGCTACACCATTTTTTTCTCTGAAAATAAAAATGTCTCAGTGTTGCTGCACAGCACTCTCTACCCGTGGAAACTCTAGTTCAAACACTAAGCCAGAAAAGGCAGATCTTTCAATGTCCTGCTATGCAGAGCTGCTCTGGGCAGGATTAGGCGCTGGAGCGCTGGGAAGCCCCCCGTTGCCTGCGTTTCCCTGTACACCCGGGTGCCCGCTGCTGCTCTTCCTGATGGAGCCACACAGCTCCCAGGCTGACAGACACTGACCGTTTGCGTGTATACCCACCCTGCTTTTGCTGTCAGGATTTAAACATAAATTCCCATCCCATTACCGCAAAGTAATTTTATTGTTCAGGAGGATGTCAGAGAGCTAAGGGCTAGCATAAAATCCTGTAATTCCATCAACAGGCACTAGCAAGCTCAGCCTCTCTGGGAAACTCTGTTGATCTCTGAAACATTGTCAGTTTTAGAAAACTTAAGCTTCTTTCATTGAACTTGATTTTACATCATTGGTGTAAACTACAGATCTCAATATGGACGCTTGGGGTGATTTAAATCACACTTGAATAGATTTTACTTGCAACAGGAACTGATGTAAATGCCATATGAGCCAGTCTCAATATATCCAGGAATTTTCCAAGTGCTCTCATACTCATTTTAGTGCATTTTTTAAACCAGTGTAAGCTTATTAATCTAGATCAGAAGGCAGGAAAAAAGAAAAGTCAAAAAAAACCCCACGCTTTGACCTTCGAAGACGTAAGACTGCAAGCAAAGACTCATACAGGAGTCCAACTGATGCAAATAGGAACAGTGATCTGTGTGAATAGAGGTGACTTAAGTGGCACCGACTGTGTTGTAAAACAATGCAAATGCTCTTTCCTGAATGTAGCGCTCTTGGAAGGCATCCTTCAACTTTTCCATCTGAAAAAAGCATCAGTTTTCCTTAAAGACAGATACAGATAAAGCAGGACACTTCTGCCTGAGGAGAGGCTAGCTGGGCTGATATTTGATATAAGCGCTCAGTCCCAAGTGGGAGGAGGGAGAAGTGATTGATGGCTTGTGAGGAATTACTTGACTTTTGCTTGTAACAGAAGCTTTTTGGATTCTCCCAAAGTTCTTGTCAAAGACAAGAAACGTCTTTTGAAATAGCAGCTTTCCCCTTCCCAGCAGATGGAATAAACCTGCATAGAAAATGCTGCAGATTTAAAATACATATAAAAGAAAGGAAGACATAGTTTGACATGCTGCCTTTTTTCTAATACTCTGCTGTTCTGTAAGGTTTGTCTCTATTATTCTAGTACCTGCCTTCTTAATACAGCGTGAGCAATTCACCTCTCTGCAGGAAGAGTTTCACAAACCCAGCAGCAGGAGTTCACCAATTCAGTGAGACGCATATTACCGCAGAGACAAATCCTTCTCGCTCTCTGCCTCCTCTGGCTCCAAGGTCAGAGTTGCACGAACTTGACCAAGGCAACCCTTTCCTGAGCCCCCACAGGGCTCTCCTGGCTTTCATCTGGACAGCTCCATCTGCCTCCTGCAACTGTCTCCTCTGGGAAGGGCGAGAGCATTAGCTCTGCGGCCAGAGTACAGGGGGAGCAGAAGCATTACGAGGGTCAGATTTTCGCGTTTCCTTCCATCGTATGCACAAGGGAGCAATGGATCTGAGCTCGGTATCCCCTCCTTAGGAGGCAAACTGATGATCCAACAGGTGGAATGAATTCGTACAATCCCAGTCACACACACATTTGTTAGAAAGACATCGCGCCAATAAATCCCAGTCCCAAGCACTTCTGCCAACGGCAAAGCTGACGCGCTCTGTCCTACACCTCGTTGTTGCGGAGCACTGCTCGTCGGCGAGCCTCAAGGACCGTGCAAAGGACGGTGTACACCAATTCACCCTACCTCAGGAAAGAGATGAGGAAAAGTTCTCTGCCAGCTCTTGAAATCCTAGTCCCGTCCACCGAGCACTCAAACAAAAGCTGAAGTGAGAAACTACGCCTGAAACCGAATTAAGTCACTCCCTACTCATGGTTTTAACAGCCACTGCTCAAAAAACAGGACTTCATCAGTATGAGCATTCCGAAGCAGTGGCATAAAAACAATCACGTGTTATCAATCACATTTCTCCCGCTCTTAAAATCTGTTTGCCCCTCCGGAGGGGCGGCGGGTTGCATGGCTCCCGCACCCCCGCCGGCAGAGGGGATTTGCCCAGGGCCAAGGAGGAGCGGGTACCCTGCAGCGGAGCGGGATTCGGATGGATATCCGTGCAACCTCCCAGGATAGGCAGGAGAACAACACGCCATGATGAAAGAGATAGAGGCTTTACTCTTGCCAGCCGCGGAAGGCTTTGTCAAGCTATCAGATCTTAATCTTATGGATAAGCAGCTGTAATAAACACGTTGTAGGTCTCAAAATGTGTGCCGTGTTGTTTTCTCTCGTTGCAAAGCTTCGCAGTAGTTCGTTAATGTAGCTTTAGAAAAACATACGGAACGAAAAACAATTTGCAACGCAATGCCTTCGCAGATTGACAAAAATAAAACTCTCGAAAATGTTTTAGGGTTTTTTTTTAACTGATGTGTGCATTTTTGATATATGCAATCAAAAATACCGATGAGATGTGTGATATGAAGACTGCACTGGCGAAATTCGTTTACAAACTCGCTAGCGTGTTTCTTTGCGAGAAACGGGACCGTCCCAAAGCCGAGAAATTACAGATTTTTAGCCGCACCGTTTTGCTCTGCCTCTGAAGCGCCTGTGCAGCGTCTCTCCGCGTAGCGACCCCGACTGCCTGAGGGAGCAGCCCTGTTTCAGGGGGGGGAAACCCGTCCGCGGGGAGACGTGTGTCCGTCGTCGTCCCCCCCAAAAAAAAAAAAAAGACGGGCCCCTTCAAGGTAAAGAAGACCTTGGTTT
>NW_008796114.1:1204901-1206755 GCF_000699145.1 Aptenodytes forsteri
CCGCACGTGATTAAAATCCAGCTTTATCCCCCTTTTAAATGAGTCTCGTAAAACAGCACATTAACTCTGGCGACAAGATTCATTGCTGAGGCATAAATAACTCGGATGCTCGGGAGATACTTTTTACAAACCTGGGAGATTGATCCGCTGGCTTTTCTCACCTTTCCCCACGCCGCCCCCCGACCCGGCACCTCCCAGCCTGCCACCTCGCCTCTCGGGGGAAGACGCGGCCGCGGGGGGGATCTCTCGGGCACTCGAGGCGACTCGGGATCGCCGGTATTGCCACCGAAGGCTTTGGGCACGGCTGGGGGGGGGGATTTCGCCAAAACGGGGAAACGAGGAGCGCTGCCTCCCACGCCCCCACGAAGGCTGCGTTTTGTACTTTTCCAGCGCAGAGCAGCACCGAGGGCGGCGAAGCCCCCACGCCGGGAGCGGAGCGGGGCCGCCCCGCCGACAACCCCCACCCCACACCCCCCCGGGGCACCCAGCGCCACTCGCGGTGGGGACGGAGAGGAAAATCCCCGCGAGACGTGGCCAACGCGTGGGAGAGAAATCCCGGTACCCGGCTACACGGGAAAGAGCTGCAAAAAGGAGAGCGGAGCCTTACTCTTGCCTTGGCCGTGTTTGGTTCCCCGCGGCGAATGGTTTTCAGCTGAAATTGAGGGGTTTTGTGCGAAGAGCTCGATAAATCGGGCTAGACCGATTTACGTTATCGCACGCAAAATCAACACATAATTTCCCAGCGCATACTGTAATATTTGGGGCCTCTCTGTAAGCACACCGCTACCAATAACATCTCCAGCAGAAGGGACAGCCCTGTGTTATTTCCTACGCTACTCAGGGGCAGCGACTTTAAGTTTTGAACCTTTGGGACGCTATAAAAACTCCCTTTTCTAATTTTTTTTTTTTTTTTTGCTATATCGCTGGAGATTTGGCAAGTTTAAAATACTTTAGGTGCGAAGTTTGTTCTTAATTGGGTCTTGTAAAGGTGGAATTTGGTGGCCATTATAGAGCTGCTAATCAATTTTCACCCAGCAGCAAAGGTACACCGCGGAGGATTTAGGTTTAATGAAGTGACTGTGCAAATTACAGTCGCGGACTTTATTTAAAGTCTATCAACCTCCTAAAAATGATTTCTCAAACTGTTCTTGATTTCCTTTGCTTTATGAAAAACATCACGTTTGCTTTCTAAGGTTTCAGGCACTAGCAGCCATTCTCTCCCGCTCTCCGGTCTGGCGCAGGGGGAGTTTTCCAGTTTTTATTTCGAATTCATGGAGAAATGGGCAAATTAAACTTCTAGACCGTCCAAAACTATGTCCTATTGTGGCTAAAAATAATGAGAAACGGTTCTAAAAAAGAAGACTGATGCACGTATCTGGCCCGTGATTGGAAAGCGGATTTTTGTCGTTTCGTTCGCGTATTTCTTATTTCGAACGGGGAAGACTCGGAAACCGTGAGCTGTTTTTTTAGTGGCTGATACTTTGATCGCTTCTGTCCCCTCTCCTTTACGCCCGTCGCTCCGCTGAGAGGGAGGTCCCAGGCAGCAGATTTTACCTACTTCTCCTTAGGATTCGCACCGGGAAGGGCTGCTGCTGCTACAAGCAAATTGAAACGCGGTTCCTTGAGAGCGGAGCGGGCCGAGGTCTCCGGAGTTCCCGGTCTTTCGCTCCCTTCAAAAACACTTAACAGATTTTTTTTACAGCAGATATTTTTTACACCTCGATTTCTAATTCTTTCTCCTTTTTTTTTTTTTTTTTGTTTGGGGTTTTTGGTTGGTTGTGTTTTTTTGTGCTGGGTTTTGGGCAGCTGATGCTTATTGATAGCGCGGGGAACGTCACGCAAAAATATAGATAT
>NW_008796114.1:1207874-1208082 GCF_000699145.1 Aptenodytes forsteri
AAGGACGATCGCGACCGGCAGGCACGGAGAGGGAGGAGAGAGGGAGAAGGAGGAAGCGGGGGGGACACGCCGTTTCCTCCCGGGAGATCATGGAGTTGTGGGGGGAAAGAGCCGCAGTGAGTAGGAGAAAAGTCCCCGTAAACCGAAAAAAAAATATTAAAATTAAAATCCAAAGAATCTCCGCAATCCCCCCCCCCCCTCCCTTTTC
>NW_008796114.1:1208131-1211430 GCF_000699145.1 Aptenodytes forsteri
CTCCTGGCGGGCAGCTCCCGGCAGGGCTCAGCGGCGAGCGGCCGGGAGGGAGCAGGGCTGGGGGGGTCCCCGAAGAGAAAGGAGTTGCACTAACCGGGGTTGAGGTCCAGGCACTGAGTCGGGTCTTCATTGTCCCCTAGCTGGCCGTTGGGGCTGAGGCTTTCCATGGACAAATCCAGCCCCTTGTCCTCCCAGTCTCGCAGTTTCCTCTTTTTATTTGTCCCAATCAAGGCTTCTACCGAGAAAGCGTGCGCTCGGGAGCTGAGGGCCACCGCCGATCTTCGCCTCTCACTCATCTTATCCCCCAGCCCAGACCCTTGGACAGATGAGCGACCAGCGGCTGGGAGCGCAGAGCTCGGGGACCAGAGGCAGAGCCTCTCGCCTCTCTCTCCCCCCACCCCTCCCCAGCTGCACCCCCAGAAGAACCAGCCCTCAGTCTCCTGAAGGCACTACATGAGGCTGCAGATACTCCGTAGGCAGAGCCGGGAGGGTGTGCTCAGCCCAGGTCCCCACCAGCACTTGCTCAGAGGGGCTGCAGGCTGGATTTCATCTTTTTTTTTTTTTTTTTTTTCCTTCTCCCCTTTCCTTCTGTCTCTCTCTGATTGATCCAAACTTCTGGGATTTTTTTTTTTTTTCCAAGAGTTAGGAAGGTGGCGGGGGCCTGTAAAGGAAAAAAAAAAAAAAGGGAAAAAAAAAAAAACAACAAACCCTGTCCCCGGCCAATGGGAGGGAGAGATCGGGAGAGACCCAAAAGCTGCTACCCAATGGGGAGGGGAGGGAGACTCGGGCTTGAGGGCGAGGAATTTTGGCCATCTGAGTCCTGGAGCACCGGCCGGGAGAATTAACTGTTTGAAGAACGGGGAGCCAGTAGGAAACCCATGGCTCTAAATGCAGAGAGGTAACAACTCCCGCACTTCTCTCCGCCGCACCCAGGTTTCCCAGGGGCTGCTGCTAGCTAACCCCCACGCAAAGTACCCGAGAGGGGCTTTACCACCCGGGGGTGCCGGATGAGGGGGTGTTTTTAAAACGTCATTCATGCCATGTATTACTTGCGCTTGCCGGCGGAATCGGTGTTTGGCTCGGCAACAGCAACGTCTCGGGGGGGGGGTGGAGCCGACACCCCGGGCAGGGGAACGCCTTCTTTTTGGGAAGAGGGACTTTATTTATATATTTTTTTTCCCCGGCGTGGGCTGGCGCCGGCAGCGGGGCAGATAGACCGACACCCCCGGGCAGGGGAACGCCTTCTTTTTGGGAAGAGGGACTTTCTTTATATATTTTTTTTCCCTTTGTTTTTTTCCTCTCCCGCTTCTTTTTGCCCACTTTAGCTACAGCGAGAACAAACCCGCTAGGTAGAGATCCCGGCCGGTTGCCTGGATAATAAAATTCAGCATTTTATTTCTGCTCGCCTGTTCACTCTGCCCTGAAACCCTCCAGGCTGAGGCGGGGCCGCGGCTGGTCCCACGCTTTCCCACGCTCCCGGGTCGCGCGTGGCGCGGGGGGGTCGCAGTGGAAAGGAACAAGGGCTGCATTTGAGAAGGTGAAGGGAGCACCGTATGGTTTCATTAGCTGATGGGACCACGGAAAAATGGGTGAAGTCAAGCGAAACACTGTCTAGGGAAAACACAGCGGGGAAAGCCGCCGGGGGTTAATTCGATCCCGAGGATCGAATACAGGTTCAAAATAAACAATAAATAATTATAAAGTAAGGGAGGCAATTAATACGGATCGAGCCACGGTGGAAAAGCGGGCGAGGATACACACCAAATTTCAGGAAGGGATTATTTTTGGCTGGCGTTTCTCCGATGCTCCCCGAAGGCGCAGAGCTGCTTCGAGCAGCGCCGGGGGAGAGCGAGATTTTTCTTAGGCGAGGTTTTTCGATGGGGCTGGACACAAGTGAAGGGGGCAGTCGTGTGGGGGGGGGGTGGACCAGACACTTCTTTTAGCTACCAGAGTGACCCCACGGTGCCCATGTCTGCGTGGTACGGCGGAGCCCTTCAGCCCCCTCTCCCCGGCCTAAAGCGCTGGCTCTCGCCGGCGTGACAACAGCCCGCCGGGGTTCACACGCACGGAAAGGGGTTTCGGATGAAAAGCGAGAAAAAAGCCGTTTCTTCGGGAAATCCCGGAAAAGCTAAGCCCTGTTATCTAGGCCGAGGAGAAGGTTTTGTGCGTCCCCATCACCCGCCCTACACCCTCTCACACCCCCCCCCCCAGCCCCACCCTTCCCTTTCCCCTCCCCTCTTGTACATCGCCTTTGACAGGTCACTCGCCGAGGGCTCAGCGCCGGGCACAGCGGCACTGCCACACGGGATGTCGTGTGTCCGTCCCCCCGTCCCCCCCCCGGCACTGCCCCGCTCCCCGGCTCCGCGGGGAGCAGTGCCGGGGAGGGAGCGGCGGGAAGAAGGGGGCGGGCAGGGGCTTGGAGGGAGCCGGCAGCGGGACTGACCGAGGAGCGGGGACCCGGTGAGGGCACATGCGTTTCCAGCGGGTCCTCCTGCTGTGTGTCCTTCCCCCGGCAAAGGAATGTCTCCCAAATCAAAAAATCCGTTTCCCTGTTTCCGAAAGCCTCGGAAACACTCGTCCGGGAGACAGACACCGAGGAAGGCTTTTAAAGAAGCTGGAGGGAGATTTTAGAAAGAGAGCCCAAGAAAACAGAGAATTATTTATAGCGTTTTAGTGAGAGGAAATGGTGTTGGAAAGGCAGGGCGATTTAAACGAAATTTGGGGGCTGATGTAAGAGCACAGAAATACGTTTTTCACAGCGTTAAGTGTGGTTTTACGGCTCGACAGTTTAAAGCAGCACCGACCCCTTTTGGGTCCCTTACCTAGGGGCTCTCCGGGCTGCCGCTCGAGGTCTGTAAGCCGAGCCAGAGCACCCCGCGCCCGACCCTGGCAGCGGGACACAGCCTCCGCAGCAGCAAGCAGAAACACGGCGGAGTTTCCGTGCCAATACGGCCCCTAATTGACAGACCCCAGAGAGCAGACCCTTTTACCAGGGACGTGAGAGCGGCCCCCCGCGGTCCCGGGAGCGGTGTCCGGGGGCGCGGGGACACACAGCCGCCCTCGGCCGCTCCTCTCCCTGCCGCTACGCCGGTGTGCCCGGGATTTAGCACAGCTCGCCCTCCCTCTGCCCGTCCTGCGCCGGGCGCTGCAAAAGCGATAAACACAAAGGCATTGCTGCTTCTCAGTGCGAGCGGAGGGAAAGGGCAGCCCCTGCAGCGACCTTGCGGCCCCGCGCACACGAGGATGTGCCCGGGGAAAGGGGAGGGATGGGGCTGGGGGGGGGGAGGGCCAACGCTGCC
>NW_008796114.1:1211573-1213909 GCF_000699145.1 Aptenodytes forsteri
CCGGAGCGGTGTTAGGGCCCGGGTCCCCGCTCCCCGCGGCAAGCGGCGTAAACCTGGAGTCGGCCCGAGCTTAATCTGGATTCAGCCGCTGAGATCCGACTCTGACCCCCGGCCGCCAGAGTTGAATGCGTCCCTTTGCCTGGTCTTTATTCCAGACCCTTACTCGCAGGGGTAGCTCCCATTAAATCCAGGAAACTGCTCCCTGGAATAAAGTGGCAGGAGCAAGGGTCGCAGGGCCAGGCCCCGGGGTTTATAAAGAAATCATTCACTCCTGCTTTCCAGTTGTCGCAGAGCGAGCCTGAAAATATTTGTTTATATATGGCAATATTTGGAAAAGAGAGAAATAAGGGGAGCCGGCTGCGGGGCGGGAGTGCTGTCCAGATGTGCTGCTCGCAGGGGCTGAGCCGAGCCGGTTTCAAACCCTGCTCCACAGCAAGGCAAACCTTACCGAAGGTCCTTCAGCCAGACCTAGCCCGGGTTTGTTTTTTTTTAAGTTAGTAATTGAAAACAATGTTAAAACTGGTCAGCGGGTGCGGGCTGAAGGCTGTCTGATAATGCGAGCGAGTGATTTACTGGACTTTAATGCAACGTCGATTATCTTTTAAAACGGACCGGAGGATTCCGAGGCTGGCGCTCTCGTAAGAGGCGAGCTTAAAGCGAACACAAGTCGCCGCTTGGAAACTCGAGTGAGGTGATGTTCCCGGGCTGCGCGGGGTCAGTTATTGTGACTGCGGAAACAAATACGCCTGCAATTTATTTTTATGGTCTGCACAAACTGTATTGTTGCGTGTTATTAACTAATTCATAATTATACCCCTATTATGCCGTCGATTCGTTCCCCCCTCCCTTCCCCCGGTTTTCTCAGGCTTTGAGAATTGAAACCACCGCAAACTATTTACAGTCTCAAGTGTTTTTAAATGGGCTTTGTTTGTGTTTTACAGAATAAAAATCTCTATTAGTGTTTAAGCAAACACCATGCCAGTCTCTTAAGCCTTCCAGATGTTTGCAATAAAATGTCAGGTTTTGCCTTTGGGACTCGAAATAAAATTTAACTACCTTCACCCTGTAATTATTCTCTTAGCTCTCCCTTCATAAATTTATCTGCTTTCTATCAGGAGAGAAAAAAGATCCGATTATACACTCGGACTATAAAAAACAGCCGCTACTTTCCCTCCATTTTTTACCAGGATCTCCCCCGCTTGTTTCGGCACCGCAGACCAAGGCGCGTACATTATTTCTGTCTCTCCTGTTTTCGGGGCGGCAGAAGGAGACCAGGCAGAGCAGAAACGCATCGGCAGGTTTCCTGGGCTTAAGGCAACAAAATGCCCCGTGTCCCCGGGCCTGTCCACCCCCTCAGCCTCATCCCGGTCCCAGTGTTCCCGGAGGGGAGGCGAATCGGGAACTTAAATTGTCCCCGAACTTCCTCCAGCTCCGGGCGTCGCTTCTTCGCAGGCACTAATCAGACCTGACTGCATTTCGGAGCCTCCCCGTGGAGCTGTTTGGAAATAGGCAATTATGATGAATAATTCAAACAAAGCAGGTTCCCCTCGCAAACAAAGACGGAAGTCCCGGCTAGAGACCCTTCTGCCTTCTCAGCTACTAACTTGGAACAACACCGGCACGGTTAAGAGCCACGCGTTTGGTATTTATCACGCCAAACTTCAGAACAACCCGGAACGATAAGCGGGGGTCTAGATGATCTCTTTCTTTATTTGCCGCCTACAAACCCACTTCGCCTGGCTGTCAGCAAGGTCGCGGAGTTTCTGCAGCTTTCAGCTTTCGCTGCTTGCGTAAACCCCGCAGACACACACAGGCGCGCTTGGTCTACTCCTCGCCCCCTGTGCGCCGCACTCCCCGGGCACAGCCTGGGGGCGCGCCCGCCCGGGACACCCCGCTTAACACCCACGGGCGCCCCGGGACCCACTCCCGGCTGCTCCTCAATATATTTATTTCCCCCCCTCCTCCTCGGGGAGAAACCTTCCCCTGCGGGTTTTCTCCCTGCCTTGTGCTGAGGTCTCTGCTGACAGGTGAATCCGCGTGGCTGCAGCTCTCGGGTGGCGAGAGGCAGGAGGCAGCTCCACGGAGGGCAGAGGCTGGCAAGCCCGCTGGAGAGCAGAGGTCTCCCCAGAAAGGCTGCTCCGAGCAGGAGAGGGACGCGGAGGAAAATACGTGTCTAATCAGCAATGCCAGCCCGTCCACCCCCCCCCCCCTCCCACTCTGGCTTTCTGACATCCATATCTGCCCCCCGCCCCGCGAGTAAAGGTGGCAAAGAGAGACGAGGTCGCTCACACGGGAAGGCCGGTGCCGAGGGGAAGGGGGGGCTGGGCTCCGTCGCC
>NW_008796114.1:1213960-1216139 GCF_000699145.1 Aptenodytes forsteri
TCGATGAGGTTTCCTCGGGGCCTCCTTTTTCCCGCCCCTGCCCCCGTCTTCAGGTGGACTCGGGGGTGGTGTTGGCCGGCGGGAAGGGACTGAAAGAGATCTCAAAGCGGTTCTTGGGTCTGGTTGGGGTTTTGGTTTGTTTGGGGTTTTTTTCCAAAGAAATAAACCACCCTTACGGAATTTCGTAGGAGACCTAGAGAGTTAGGGGACCTCGGAAAGAGCGGGGGAAAGCCGGCAGCGGGGCTCTATCTAGACAAGCTCTAGGACAAGAGCTTTAACCAGATCCACTGTCAGAGCCAGGGCACATGAGCCGGGCCCGGGGAGGTTGCCCGCCAGGCGACAAGCATCTCCCGGAGGCCGAGGGGCTCAACCCTGCCGTGCTTGGGCTCAGCACTGCTATTGCTCCGAGCCCGGACCGGGCCGCGGATGCCTCCCCCTGTCGCCCCACGCCTCACCGCGGCGCGGCCGGAGGGATGCCAGGGGCACCGGGAAAGCCGGGCCGGGGCCAGGCGTGGGGCAGCCCACGCGTTGGGACGACGGGGAGATTTTAGTCTAAAAAGTGACTGTTCCCAGCCGGGCGCCCGGCTCTACTTTTCCGCCGGGAAAGAAGAAGAAATCAGTTTCACGCCGGTAGCAAACAGCATCTACACGGCGGCGCGTTGAAGAGCTACTTCTTCGCAGATTATTGCCGCTATTATAATTTGGGGTAGGTCGAGGGGTTTGAAGTTTTGGGGTTTTTTTGGTTTGATTTTTTTTCCCCCCACCCTCAATGCAACCCTCGGCTCTCAAATCCGCAGGATTGAGTATGATGAGTGGGGAGATCTGGGGCTTCACCCGCACAAGGGGCCCGCGGTACCTTGCAGCCGCCCCAGCTGGAGCTGCCGGGCTGGGAGGAGCGGGAGCGGCCAAGCGTGCTTTCACCTCCCCCCCGGTCCAGGCCGGACCCACCTGGCAGCCGCGCTCCCCCCTTGTCCCCACCTTGTTCCCACACCTCGCACACGCCGAAAAAGCGGCGTCCCCCAGAAAACGCTGCGGGTCTTGCACGCAGTGGTTCTCGTACGGGGCGCTGCAGGCGGACAACCGGCTCCTTGTTACCGAGATGGGATCCAAAGTCCGCTTTTCCAGGGAAGAAAGCCGAGATGCGCACAGCATTTCAATGTGTGTTCAGTCAAAAAAAAAAAAAAAAAAAAAAAAGGAAATTATTTTTTCTCTTCAAGGCACAGCTCTGAACCAAGAGAGGTCTGTGCGCTCCCCTACCTCATACATGATGTGTTACACCGTAAACAATCCCGTTTAGGGCCGACCCTAAACCGAGGCAGACTTTAACGGGACTATCCAAAAGAGCGGTGGCTGCGGGATGTGATCATCGTGCTATCGAACACAGGCGTCTATCCCGCCGTGCTCCCCGCCACAAAAGCGGGAGAGCGGCCCCCGGCCCCCGCGGCGGGCAGCATGCGGCACAACCCCCGGTACGGTAACAACCCCCGGTAACTTCAAACACGCTTATTTCGCCCCACGTGAAGCGCGACTGCTGCGTAAAGCAGGCACGCCAGGAACCCGGCTCCGGTCCCCACAAAATGGCCATGATCCGTCGGGCCCGGGCCCGGGCTCCCTTGCTGCATCGCAAACCTCGCCCGCTCTTGCTCCGCGCCCGGAATTTACCCAGATTTATTATTAAGCGAGCTTTTATTAGTTTCTAATACCGTTTTTATTAGCTTCTAGTAACCAAAAAGCTGCCGGGGGCTGGGCTATCTCAGGACGAAATTTTGGGCTGTCCCGGGAGGATTTGCTCCTAGTGCCTGCCGTCCCTCGTTTGCCGTGCGCCCCACCCGCCTCGCAGGGCTTTTTCCCGGCTGGAAGAGAGAAGCCTTGGAAGAGAAGGGAGGGCGACGGGCGATGCCGTCGCGGGCCACCCCCTGATCCAGCTGAACCTTTTTCCCACCCTCGGGCCACCCTTCTCGGCTCCCCACGGCCCATCCCGGTAATTCCCAGCAAAGGCGCGGAAACCTACAAAGATCCCCCTCTGCTCCCGCCTCGGTGCTGGCTGTTTTCCTGTCGGGGTCACTTTCTATCACGATATTGATACGACGAGTGAATTTATCTTCTCTCTCCATGCCCCGGAGGAGACGTGGCCACGCAGCCGCGATGCCGCGACCCCGGCAGCGTGTGCGGTGCTCCC
>NW_008796114.1:1216445-1217286 GCF_000699145.1 Aptenodytes forsteri
CGACGTTTGGCGGGGGGAGGGGAGCAGCAGCCAGCTCCCGACCGCAGGGGCCGAATCGCAGGGGCATCCCCGCAGGAGGGGAGAGCGGAGCCCCCCGGCCGGCCGGGGCGAGGGCAGGCAGCCCCGCAGCGCTTCCCGAGGCTGCCCGAGGTGGGCGCAGCGACCGGGAGGTTTCGTGTGCAACCAGCGCGGGCGGCTCAGCCGCAACGGGCTCCGGCTTTGGGAAAGGCACTGCTGGCAGCAGGCGCCGGCTCTCGCCTGGCACGGCCGGCCGGCTGCGGTGGAGCTCGGGCGGGTGAGGTGGGAGAGCCGGCTGCGGAGGAGACAGCAGCTCGCCCACGGGAGAAGGGGCAGCAAAGCGAATTTAGAGCCGCATCTGGCAGCTCAGCATGGTTCGGCGCGCAGAGAGGGTTCATCTCCTCGGGGGTGAGCAGCCAGCGAGGGAGGGAGACCCGCTGCAGGGCTCGGGCCCGCTGCCCGAGTGAACAGTGTTCAGCCGCCTGCATCCAGTCGTTCTTTCGTGCGTGGGTGGCAGGCGGCTAAATAGGTACTCCTGACTTTGGGCTTCGGTCAGGCGGGACCAGCGTGACGAGAGCGGCCGCACAGCAACCAGACAAAGCCAGCCTGTGCCACACTGCAGCCGCGCTCGGCGAATAGGGGTTCTGCCCTTGGAAAACAAAAACACAATAGCAATTAAGCGCTCATCTGAGTGTGACTGCTTGTTTGGCAGAGACTGATCGGAACCTGGAGGCTTTCCCCTCGCCAGCACACACATTTGCCCCCGTTTCCCTCCTTCCTCATCAGTGCGAGAGGCGTCCCGCACCGGGACGTCCCGCCGAGG
>NW_008796114.1:1220616-1221171 GCF_000699145.1 Aptenodytes forsteri
CCGCGGCGGGCCCCCCCAGGCGTGGGGCCCACCCACACCCCCCCCCCGGGGGGGGGGAGGCATGCGCAAGGGGGACAAGTGTGGCCTCTTGTAAAATAGCAGGACCGAGCAACAGCCTCAGAGTCAAAAATGTCCCCGTAGCAATCCTGATTGGAAGTTTTCTTCTTTACGGATGTCTTGTTGCAGATCGGTCCATTTGTTAAGATCTCCCCGTGCCTTGATAATCCTGCCCTGCCGCATTTGCTCGCTCTGCGTTGATGTGGTTTCTCCTCTTGCCTTTCAGGATTATAAAAATCTCTCCCTCTCCCTTCCTCTCTTTTCCCTCTAAGGCCGGATTTCAGAGGAATGTTGCCTAAACCTCCTCATCTGCTGCTTTCTTTTCCCTGTGATGGCAAATTCGGCGTCATTTGTGGACTTGCCCAATGCAAACATTGCATTAAGAAGTATTTCAAGGCATTTTATTGTTGCTCTGTAGTCCTTTGATGTGGTCTATAGGCACCAATTGTTGATGTTTCCCTGCGACTCCTCGGTGTCAGCATCTCGTTTTTGTCTCTC
>NW_008796114.1:1221459-1222299 GCF_000699145.1 Aptenodytes forsteri
ACACGCAAGCCCACGCAGGGACCCAGCCTGCGGGGAGGTGTCTGCCCTGCGCTGCCTGGGAGCTTTCGCCAGCGGCCGGCGGCTGGAGCCGTCTCGCCCCTTGGCAGCAGCGGTGTCGGAGCCAGGTCTCCGTGGTACCGGTGGCTCGCGTGGGTCCAGGCGGCCTTACACCGAAATCCTGCTCGCAGGCGGCTGCTGTGGGTCCGTCGCCACCCGCTCCGAGGGAGAAGGGCGCATCCTCCGCGCATCCCGAGCGGGGCGCCCCCAGGCACGGCAGAAGCAGAGCCCGGGCCGAGCTCTCTCCAGCGCGGGCACCCGGCGGGGCAGGCTCTGGAAACGTCCCCACGGGGCACGACGGGGTCCCGAGAGAGCCACTTCACGCTCTGCGTGGGCTGCAGGGACAGTGGGCTGAGCCGAGTCGGTACCTTCGGGATGGAAAAGCCAGGCAGCTACAGCTATTGCTCAGCAAGAAAATCACCCGCGTTCAACGCTGGGTTCCACACAACCCACGCTGGGGACACGGCGCCGTTTGTTTTTCAGTGGGAGAGTGATGGGGTTGGTGTCTCTCGTGTCCGTGCCCCCCCTTCCTCGCATTTGATTTTCCTTAGCAAAATAAACTCCCAACCTCCGCACGGGCGGGTCTCTCCCGGGACCAAGCCCTTAGGCAGGTGGCTATGGCTCGGTCAGGGAGGGGGCGGCCTGAGCAGCTGCCCCAGGCCCTCTCGGGGAGGCAACTGGCAACCTGCTGCTCCCGTCCGGGCGCTCTTAGCACTGCTTCTGCCATCACCGCGGGCCCGGCGGCGGCCGTGGCCGTGACGGTGCGGAACGGGGGGCAGCTCC
>NW_008796114.1:1222443-1227911 GCF_000699145.1 Aptenodytes forsteri
GCCGGCGGCGGCCGTGGCCGTGACCGTGCGGACCGGGATGCCGGTCCAGGCGCCTCCGGGCAGGAGGGAGCAGGCGAGACAGAGCTGCCCCCACCCCGGCGGGCGCAGGCACCGGATCGCGTTGGCTTTGGTAACGCCACCCCACGCACCCCCGAGCTGGGAGCGTTGCGAGAGACGCGAGGCTCGTGGTTTTGTTTGGGGCGACGCATTTGAGGGCGAGCGCTCAAAGAGGGTGGGCCATGCAGCGGCGAAAGCAGAGGGCTCCACCACATCTCCCGTCTGCTCTGACGAAGAGGGGTCGGGACCCTCTGCCACGCCGCGTCCTAAACCACGCCATGTCCCCAGCCGCGCTTTTAACAGCTCCCGGGCTCCTCGCAACCCGACGTGTGCGCGCCTCTCTCCGCGGCATCGCGCCCCTCCGCCAGCCCCGGGCGGGCGCAGGGGAGGGAAGGTCCCTCGCACGCTCCAGCCAGCCCCATGTGCACTGGCAGAGACTTTTCCCTTGTGAACGAGGGGGGATGTAAAACTAGCCCTGAGCAGATGTTCCCGCAGCCAGGCTCGTTTGGAGAGAAAAGCCCCTTCCTTCCCCGCCGCCTCATTCCTGCGCTCTCGGCGTTCGCTCCCCGCCTCCCCGGGCCCTCCCCGCGCTGCCCGATGACCTCATTCCCGGCATGTTTGCCATTACGCTCTGAGTTACCCAACCATTTAAAAAAAAAAAAATTAAAAAATAGAAATTGTTGCTTTGTGAGATCAAAGTAACGATTTCTGGTGCATCTGGAGACTGGAGAAAAAAATTGGAGCAGCAACAGTTGCACAACTTCAAAGTGGTTTTTAACAATGATTTTTCTCCTTCCTCTCCTCCCCAATCTTTCCAGCATCAGATAAAGACAATGGGCTCCGTGGCTGTTTTCCAAAGAAATAACCTGCCTGAAGGGCCGTACAAAATCTCAAGGAGACAGGAAACACCTTACACGGCTTTCTTCTTGCGATCAAATAGAAATAATACGAGACTCGTCTTTCTACTAGCCCCAATCCCGTCGCTACTAAACGGCGTCTGCGGACTGCGTTATAACGTGTAGGGAAACGAGTTTCAGGCTCGGGCTGCCACTAAGCCTTTATTCTTTTATAGAGGCTCCTAACAGCCCAGCACATGCCCCGTATAACACAGCAACCGAGTGTAACCCAGTAACTTGTAGGGACGGAGCAGAGGGCGGCGGCGAGGGGAAGATTTCACCGGCAGACGCCCTCGGACTGACAGGGGATGCAGGGGACGGAGAGAGGCAGGTCCCGGGAGCGGCAGAGAAATGTTTGTTCCGTTTATTAGGAGGGATATGCCTGCCCTGGGACCCTCGGGATCGTGGATCCCAAGAAGGGAGAAGAGAGCGGGTGGGGAAACCGCTCTCTCCTCAAGCTCCGCTCCCCACTGGGGTCACGTCTTCGGGAGCTCGGTGGCCCTCGGTGCCATCTCTTTAGTTCGTCTCCAAAGAGAAATACCATGGCATTTCCCTTCCCCCCGTGTCCCTTAAGCCCCTGGGTCCTCAGGACGGGACGATGCCCGCAGCGAAAGGCTGAGGCCGAAAAGAGCGGACCCGCAGAGGCGGCGGCTCTAAGGGCTTCGACCCTGCGCTCCTGACCTTCTGCCACCCCGCGCTTTTCCCTTTTGCCCCCTTAACGACTTCAGGATCGTGCCTTTCAACTTGGAGCAGAGGAGAAGAAACCCCTATGGGCTGGGCGGTTTCCCGCGAAAGGGAAAAAGCCGATCGCGACTCTTCAGTGTCAGGAGACGTATCTGGAGCCCCGGGAACAGAACCCTTCGCGAAGAAAGTTCTTAAAGTTAATGGCCACGCGTATAAAAGCAGAGAGGGAGAAGGAACCACGCAGAGAGCCGCGGAGGAGAAATCGCAGCGCTTTGCTCTCTGCTCGGGAAACCAAGAGCAGCTCCGAGTCTCTCCTCCAGCACCGAAAAAGGCCGAGCTGGGTCACCAGGAGCGCAAAGGCAGTTCACGCTCGGGGCCGGGGCTCCGGGCCTTTAGTTGCAGGTCTGCCCCTGAGGCGATCCTTCCCCTCCCAACGCCTATTGCACCGGCGGTGGAGGCGCGGTGCCCCGCTTCGTGGCCGCGGCCTCGCCCGTCGCCTCCCCCGCCGGCCCGGGGGAGCCCCGGCGAAGACCCCGCCGGCAGATGCGACACGTCTGGGTCACACCTTCCTCCCTCCGCCCTGACACCGGGCAGGCGGGTCGGCCTGCGCGGTGCAGGTTTTACGCGACCCGCTTTTATTGTACCTGCATCTTCTCTGTTTTTCGCATTGTTCCCCACCCCACCCCCCCCCCGTCGCCTCCCCCGCCGGCCCGGGGGAGCCCCGGCGAAGACCCCGCCGGCAGATGCGACACGTCTGGGTCACACCTTCCTCCCTCCGCCCTGACACCGGGCAGGCGGGTCGGCCTGCGCGGTGCAGGTTTTACGCGACCCGCTTTTATTGTACCTGCATCTTCTCTGTTTTTCGCATTGTTCCCCACCCCACCCCCCCCCGTTTTTTAAACGCACGTCTCGGGCGGACGCCGTCTAGCCGGTGTTACGCGAGTAATCCTCTTTGCTGCTGCAAAGACTTGCAGGCTCCCCATCCCCTCTTTAGGTTTCACGACCGATCCCCGGCGACTCGGTTTCCAGGTTTGCGCCGCGCGTCTCATACGCGACGCTTCGAAGGCCGCCTTTTCGTTTTAACCTCGGCATTGGAAAACAATTTAGCAAACGCTTCCCCCTCCCCGAGAGACCGACACGGCGCACAAGCCCCGAAGCCTCGCAGGAGAGAAGACACCTCGGCGGCACCGCACGAGTGGCGGAGTCCCACCAGCTCTCGGGGCGTTTCCCTGCCAAAGCGGAGGCTCTCAAGACCTCGGCTTTACAGCGCAGCCCCCCTGCGGTTCGCGGCCGTAAACCTGAGCAGAGCTGCAGTAAGAGCTCGACCCTCCCGCCTTCCCGCACTCGGTACAAATAATCATCGCGAACAGCGACAACCGTTTCGTGGTCGGGATCTCCGCAGCCGCAGAGCTTCCCTCCTCCGCAGTTTCACGGCTAAACGCCGAGCGGCTCGTCCTTTCGGAGAGCACCTTTCCTTCAGCGTATTGCCATTTTCCGAGAAACGTCTGTCTAGTGGCAGGGCTGGGTTGGCGGCATTAGCTCTTCTCGTCCTCTAACCGTGATCCGAGATTTCGAAATTGTTCATCGCCCGTTTGCAACGGCAGCTACACCACAGAAAAGGGGGAAATACCGGGGTGGGGGGGTGGGGTGGGGGAGAATGGGGGGTGGGGGGGGGGAGAACGTAACCATTTCAGAAATCAGATCATGTTTATTTCTGGAGGAAAAAAACCCCAACAATAAACCGGTAACCTATTTCAAGAAGATGAATGTTATATTTTTTCACACAATACGGGGGTTGACACCTCGTTTACACGCCGGCGCGGCTCGGGAGCTTTTTACGGGTCTATGTTCGTGTACATAAATATAAATACAAATAAATACATTTCTTCCAAAGAAGCCATCTGAATTTTGACTGCTGTGATTGGGTTTTGGCCTGGGGGCCTTAGCTATTCGGGAAGGAGACGAGTCTTTCTTTGTCTCATTACTCAAACAAGAACGAATTCGGGGGGCGGGGGTGAAATCCACCCAAAACAAACTGGTAAAGGACTGGACATATACTTGCATACTCACTGATTGGACCTAGGTTGCCTCTCCCAGAAAGCCCAACCCCAAAGGTAGATAGACGGACAAACAGATGGACAGATCGGCATGCAGGGACACGGACAGATTTTGGAAGTTAGAAAAGGAGCTTGAGTTCAGTCTGGAAAGGGGTGGCACAGTTCAGAGAGTGGAGTTTACCCGGATTTATTTATTTGGATGGAAGCATATATCGTTTTTGCAGGCACTGCCTTGCACGAAATAAAACCGCACCGACACTTCCCTGTCAAGTTCAGAGGAAGAAGGAGAACGCGGAGTAAACTCCTCCTGAGCAGCTGAAGATAAAAATCACACTCCAGACAAGATGGCCTGGCAGCTCAGACACAGCACAAAGAGGGGTCACAACCAGGGGCTGCATCCCTCATACTCACCCCCTCTGCCTTGCCCGCGGGTCGTGTGGAGACCAGAGACAACACTGCTAGATGCCTTCAGACAGAAACCAGGCACGGACACGGCAGCCTAACGCATCCACACACACACACACACGGGACGCTCCCACACACACGCACGCACACACGCACTCACTCCCACGGCAACACACGCGGCGTGAGAGGCAGGCGAGCCCCTGGGTGCAGGCTCCGAAGCTGGGATGAGTTTCGGGAGCGGCGCGGGGAGCCCTCCCAGCCCCCCTGCTCGCCCGGGGCGGGGAAGGGGGGGGGATGACTTGCGGGGACCTGGCGGCGTGATTTTGTGCCGGCTGCGGGGTTCCCAAAACGCCTCCCCAGGCGGGGAGCCCCCGGCTCCATCGGGGCGGCGTGGAAAGGCAGCGGGGGCCGGCCTGCCGGCTCCGGGGCGGCCGTACCTGAGGGCGGCTGCGGGCAGGCTGCCTGACACCTTCCCCCCCCCGCTTGCCCTCTGCCTTCACCCCTGCGGGGTACGCCCGCATTGCACACCACATTGCACGCCACACCTCGCGTTAGCAGCCCTTGCCTGCACCCACGCCCCGCAGCTCTCCCGGCTTTGCACGCATCTTGTTTTATAAGCGGCTTTACACGTACCTTCCTTCTCTTTTTTTTTCTTTCTACATTTTTTTTTTTCACACGGGATCTTAACTCTCACTCTTGATGTGTTTGCCATTACAATTGATCTATCCGTTCTTAGCCTATTTTCCGCCACAACAGTAACGATTTTCCAGGGCATTTTTAGCTCTGGCTTAAGGATAGGCTCGCTTCCTCGGAATCCTAAATCCTAAAGTGCATTTGCCCGAGACCTAGTTTAATCTCTCTGCCCCAACAGATCTCCCAAACCATCCTATACCACTGCAGCGTCTTAGAATGTGGAAGGAGTCAAATACGTATAAATATGCCTTTCCCGGCTCAAAGCTGCCCAGCTCGCAAGAATTAGGGAGAAAAAACTAAACCATATGTGTACAACGCCACATTCCGTATTGCACTATAAGATAAAGAGCTTTGCAGCATCGATTCAATGGAAGTCATTAAAAAGAAAGCCCAGAAAGATTATATCTGTATTTGTGAGGCAAATGCTTGTGTAGAAAATTTATTTCGGACACAACAACGCTCGAGGAAAGTTTGCGAGGCACAGCGCGAATCGCTGATGTAGGCGCCTCAGCCGACTGAAATAAAAGAGGCAGAAAAGATACTCGGCGGGGCTGACCCCCGGGACTCCGGGAGCAGCCGGGAGCGGAGACCTCCCGCCCGGGGTGAGCACCAGGAGGGGCAGGGGAGCGAGACCGGCTGCTCCGAGCCCCAGGCGGGGTGGGCCAACCCCACGCCG
>NW_008796114.1:1227998-1229840 GCF_000699145.1 Aptenodytes forsteri
CTCCGAGCCGCAGGAGTGATGAGCTACCCGCACTCGGCACCGCAGCGCCGCGGGCTCCAGCACCCGGAGCCTCCGCTGAAACCGCGGGGAGATCGGCGGGACTCGCCAGGCTTTGCCGAGCGAAGAATAAAAATGATCAGCGGCATTAGCTAAGGCAACTAACGCTGTACCCCCACGGAACGGTGCCGGGCGCTCAAGGCTTCATTTCTCGAAACGCATCAGCTCTCTAATTGTTTTCTGTTTTCTTTTCTCCCCTAAATTGGTTTTCGTCGTCGGGAAGTTGCTGCAATTTTCCCCGCTGAGATGCTTGAAAAGCAAGAGCATTGCAGTCCGCCGCTGCTGCCCCCCTCCGCCTGCCCGTTCCTATGCCCCACGCACGTTGTCTCCGGGTTATTTTCACGTGAACCTGGAGTTTAACCTCTCGCTCATCCCAAGAGCTCAAACTGCGGGGAATGTTACATGACGGGGTGCAATTCGCAGATTTATTCCCCGCGTCAGCAAAACACGCTCGCTTTGGCCGAAATAGGAGGAAGGCAATCATCGCCTTGCTTTAACCCCCCCGAGAGCCCCTGGATGGGGACACAGATGCGTGCGGTTCTGCCCACCCACGAGTTTGGGGCCTGAGGAGGACGGCAGAGGCGAAGGGCTCCGGACTAGCCCCTCTCCGCCCGGCTGCTGCCTCTCTCCTCCATCACCTCTCCCGCCACGCCGGGGCTCGGAGACTTGCAACGCTCCGACCCCGCGGAGGCGAGGAGATGCAGGGCCACGCGAGGTTTAGCATCGCATTGCAAGGCTGAAAGAGCCTGAAGGTTGGGATACACGGCCAGGATCGGACGTGGCTGTCCAAACCCCACGTCCCTGCTTTTGTTTCGAAGGCGTATTTTGCTAGCCGCGGCAGAGGCAGCAGGGAACGAATAAAGCCAAGAGGAAAAGGTCGTGCGTCGGAACTCGTACTGCCACAAAAGAAGACGAGCGTCTGTATCTGCCGACGCGTTAATTCTGCCCTCGCTGCAATTAGCAGGATCAGGTGTATTTTGCCCTGTCGATCCTATTGCCCTCCCTTGAAAACAAAGGAATGAAAGATTTCCCGGGCAATGTAGCACGCTTCTCCCTCTTTCCCCACACTACGGAGGTGACGACTCGGGCCAACCTTCGGCTCGTCTCGTATTTTTCGTGTTTAGGGAAGCGGGGAGGGCTTAGCAAACAACTCCCGATGAACAGATCGGATCTCGCCTGCACAGTCCCCTCCCGTATGCTTTCACACCGCTCGGCCACCGAAATCCTCCCCAGCCTCCGGCTGGCTTGAGGGAAAGTGCTGGGGAATAAGCGTCGGGAGAAGGATGGATCGATGGGGCCCGGAACGACCCTCGTCTCCCCTGCAGGGCTTCACTACCCCGAAGGTGGGGCAGGGTCCGCTCCGTTTTCTGCTCTGAAATCTGCGGGAGGGCGAGGAAAGCGCCCTCCGGGATGCCGAGATCTCGGGATGGCCTTCAGTGCTGGGGCTCTGCTCCGTGCAGTAAGCAAGCATCGTCTCAGAGGGAGGGAGAGGACAAGGGGCTCGGAAAGGCCACGCGCAACTGGAGCGTCAAGACGCCTCCTGTTTGTTTTTGACGTTTAGGAAGGCTCGCCGGGCGCCCAGAGGCCACGGGGAGCCCGGGGACACAGCCCAGCCCCTGTGCGGAGCCGCGCAGTGCCGGGGCACGGAGCTGACGGGAGACCTCATCACCCCGCAAATAACAGGGGCTGAGCCGGGATCCCTCCCCGTGGGGACTAGTTTCAATTTGGAAGGCCGAGCTGCATCTCCTTGTGCTCGTGGAGCTCGGAGTAGGCCCTCTCGCCCCG
>NW_008796114.1:1230057-1245999 GCF_000699145.1 Aptenodytes forsteri
GAGGCTAGGCAACGCTCCCCACCGCTGTTTACCTCCTGTGACGCTTTCCCCGTCCAACCTCTTTTCTCCATTGGCTGCTATTTTCGAGGTGGGGAGCAGGGCGAGGCTTGCAACAACAGCAGGGAGAGGCGTCCCACCCTAGAGACCCCCACCAGCAGAGCGAGGGCCCAAAGAGCAGAGGGACCAGCTCCTTAAAAAAAAACAAAACCCAAACCAACAACCCCCCAAACTGTTTACTATTCAGGAAATTTAGTAATTATTTTTCCCCTCCCTGTAGTGGCATTACCCTTCTTTTGATATTAGATCCTTGCCAGAGGCCCTCACTTTCAGGCTGCAAGGAGGAGACAAAGATTAAGGAGCGGCAGTAGAGACCGTAGTGTAAGTTTCTTTCAGGACATTTTCAGGCTTTTTGCAGCAGAACAAAACGTATCAAGTTAGAAAGCAATAGCCTACAGGTTTCTGCGAAGCAGACAACTTTGACGCTTTCACTGGATCCATTATTTATGACTCCGCATTGAACTGTCTGCCCTCCAGCACATTTCACCATGTTTATTCATGCCACAAGCACCGCTAATAGAGCATCTCAGGAAGAAATACTGTAACTCAGCACCAAGTGAGGGCATCTTCAACTGGAAGGCTCAAAATGCTTAGCAAATATTAGTTTAGCCTCCCAATACCTGCTAATGAAGTCTCCTATGCCTCATTTTATAGCAAAGGAAACTGAGGCAAAGCACAGTTAAGCAACTTGCTCAAGGGCATCAAAGAAATAGAAGGTAAAACACATTCTTAAGATTTTCTTTGCTTAACCAAACACCAAAACTCTTCCTGCAGAAATATTAAAGGAGCAGAAAACTGCAAGGCAGACAACAAAGACCCAAATCAGATTAAAAACATTAGACCAAAAATGGCCTTCCTGATGCACGTTTTGTTGTTCTCTATGAAGCTGTAGAAAAACATTCTATGAAGTTGATAAGAAATCTTCTCTATTTATTTTATTTCTTGGCTGCTGATCCTCTGCTGAAGATACATCACACTTTTCTTTTAAACTAACGAGAGCACCCCCCCCCCCAACCTTCCAGCATCCATTAAATCTTCTCAGGCCACCCAGAGATCTCCCTTGACAACCCACTCATCATCTACCGAAACATCCTCATAAACCACAAAGACGACATTCACACTTCAGCTAATCCATCTCCTCAAAGGCAAGCAGAGAGTAGAGTGAAGCCCTTTGAGTCAAGACTTTGCTGGCTTAAAGAAGGAAAAAAGTGGAGTTTCTATTACAAGGCAGCCTGCCAGCATGTGACGCTGGTAAGCAAAATGGATTAAAACAGCAATGATGCTCACCACCTCAATTTTGCTGTTATTCTATACAGGTATATTGTAACTCTGAAGTCTATTTTAACAACACTGTTTCTCTGTAGGAATTAAGCCCATTAGAAATACTCCCCCCCCCCCCCCCCCCTCCCCGCCCTCACACATTTCATCTTCAGTGGAGCCAGAACAACCTGCTCCCACATAGAAGTCAGCAACACACCTGAATCCAAGATCTTCAGAATCCCAGCACATCCCTGAGCCGTTTCTGCAATGGTTATTAAACACCAAAATGATACTTTCCCAACAGGTCACACTAACACTACGCAACCTGCAGCCTTCATGCAGCCCACATAGTAAATTCATCCACTTTCTTCAGTGGAGCCAGAACAACCTGCTCCCACATAGAAGTCAGCAACACACCTGAATCCAAGATCTTCAGAATCCCAGCACATCCCTGAGCCGTTTCTGCAATGGTTATTAAACACCAAAATGATACTTTCCCAACAGGTCACACTAACACTACGCAACCTGCAGCCTTCATGCAGCCCACATAGTAAATTCATCCACTTCACGGCTTCCTTCTAGGGGTTCATGCTGCTGAACATAAGCAAGGCATGTCACAGCTTGGATCAGTTGTCTTAAGAGCAGCAGTAATCCTCTCCCAACCAACTTCTTCCCAAGGTCCATCAAGGCCCTTCTGCCTCGTGTGTCAACATGCAGGCCTAGCGAATGCACTAGCTCTGAGAAAGAAATGGGTTTAGTCATTCACGTCCAGTGTATTCAGCCTGTGACTAGACAGCAACTCCAGTGCTTCTTGAGAAGTGTTCCTGATGTGATGGGGAGGAGCTTTCTGTGCATCAAAACTATAGTTAAACCGTGGTCCTTTGAGATGCCTTGTCCATGTGGATTGCACATATGCCCCAGGAATGTATGGCTGGATGCTTTTAAAAGAGAGACAGCCACTGAAGCCCAGCATTCACTCTGCACACCTTGCTTCCTGTTGCAAGAAAAAAGTGTAACCTATATTTAAGAGCAAGAATCTCAGGAGCAACTTTCTGATCAGAACAGATGGAAGGCAGGACACGCAGCACATGTGGACAACAAGTCTTGAAGAACCACAGCTACTGCAAGGTAAATTTTTTCCCCTCTGAATATCCACACAAATTCAGTTCTAGGGGTTTGCAAACACTTATGTCAGTAACAGAAAGTTGATGAGGGTTGCCTAAAAAGAATAGATCCCACACTGCCACTCACAGTTTACATTTGGCCCACAACCCTAAACAGAAAATTGCTCTTTTTCCCATTCTTGCTGTAGGAACATCTGCCAGACAGGCTGTGAAGGAGTAAGTGTGGGCAGAGCAAGCCCCAACCCACTCAGAATGATCTTTCTTGTCTTGAGTACTCAAGAGGCGCGTATTGAGATCTTTGTTATTCATTCAGCAAACACCATGAAGAGAGTCTTGAAATACATTTGAACAACTGTTTCCAGTCACAATAAAAAGTCAGTCTCACAACATTCAACATACAAGATTGTACTCAGAGAGGGATGCGGTTTAGGGAAGGAAACATGAAGGTAAACAGGATGAATGAAGCCAGAGATGACCTACACCAGAAACTCTGGGTAATGCCAGAAAGTAGCCTTGTTTTGATAAGTTTCAGCTGTATTTAGCTTAACAATATGTTTCTATAAATGCTGGGGCATCAGGAAAGAAGTTTTCACCAAAGATAGCAGAGAACATACATCCAATGTTTCTAACAGAAGTATCATTAATTTTATCAGCCTGTGACCATCATTTCACATTGATGGATGACAATAAAGTCACACCAACAATGAAGACATGCCTCGGAAATCAGACTGATCGGAGAGTCGTAGATACAACAGCATGTGGGACAAGTGACGCTGTCCATGCAGGATCTTGCCTGTGCTTTGTACGACCTGAAGTCCCCACCTGAACTGCAAGTATCTTGTTTCAGAATGGTTTAGGACAGCAAGAGAGATCTGGTACCACTTTGCTCTGCCATAACCTGTTGCTTCCCACCTGTAAGGGTTAATCCATTAACCCTTCAAATTAGACTCATACTGTCTTCACATTGATTGTATCAAGGAAGCAGATGGCTTACTTCCCTCCATCATCACATACAGCCGTGTGACTTCTCATGTCAGTCATATGAATGAGGCTATGACCATGCTATCATACCCAGGCTTTTACAAGCATGCTGTTACTACCAAACATCTAATAACTTTTAAGGATTTCGGTGCTGGAACTCTTGTCCTGCCATTTCATCTTGCAGATACACCAAATATAGCACATCTGGAACTGATAGAGCCTTCTGGTGTGGCACAGATTTGCTGTTCCTGTCTCACAGCCATGTTGGGAGTGCTGAGAGCACGACAGCACAACAGACATCAAGCTCAGTGCTTAGTTTCACGTTCACAAGCAGCATGAGACTACTCGTAGTGCATAATCTCATCTTCAGCCATGGCGTTCTGTGACAGCAATTTACCACAGTAGCAAAATATCTTCCCAGACATTAAACTGTTTATTGTAACTCGGCACATGTACTCATCCCTCAGTGCAGGAGGTTGGCATTTGGTTTTATATAAAATAATTTTGAAACCAAAGTTGCTGCCTAAAAGCAAAATGATCAATGAATCTGCCATTTGCATAATAATGTGGGACTGTTGCAGGTAGAATGATTTTTCATTGGCACAAAACAAAATAAACACTTTTCTGTCAAACCTTCCACAATATGACCATTAGCGTAACCAACAAAACTGACAGAAAAGACAGTGGGAATCAGCACAGAATCTTTTGTGACAATAAACAGAATTTTCCAGCTGTTGTCTGGTCACCAAAGGACTATGCGATAGAAAGCTTGGTTGGAAATTCAAAGTTTAAGAAAAGTCTTTTCTCACAGCCTAGTGAGTTAAAAAAACCAAACCAAACCACAAAAGCTTTAATTAGATCAATGAATGTCACATAAGATGACAGTTTTGCTGCAGCATTTTCCCTGAAACTGGCTCATCCAACTAGTAAAGTCCCACAATATAAGGGACTTCTGAAATGATGAGAGGAGATGCCTGGGTCCTTCCAAGACTTCTGACTAAACAATAAAGTGGCATTCTTCTTGCAGCTATTATTGCCAAGTTTACCCAGAAAGAAGGAACAGATCTAATCATTTAAAAGAAATTAGATAGCCCAATATAGCAGAAAGAGGGTTTTTGTTTTCTTGGCAAGAACAGGTAACATTTTCCTGAGCAGAAAACCTTTTCCACTAGACGCCCTATGCTAGCATGCTAGGCTATTTCTCTCTGTGAAGCAATCAGTCATAAACAAGCAGGTAGGCAGTATCCAGGAACTCAAATGCAGAGATACCAGTATAGGTGAAAGATCCATCTGTTGTTCTGAACATAAATCTAACCAAGCTGGACCACTGAAAGAGCATGCTCATTAGATTCAAGACTCAAACCCACCTGGGTCCACATTGTTGCTATTGCCAGAACCACACACAGACCCTCTTTGAGTTTTATCATGATCCTTGAGCCATATGGGTAAGTAGAATGTGCATCACAGCAGTAATGAAAAATAAGAATGAGTCATTCAGAATGGACCTCTGGCTCCTACTGATCCTACAGCAACTACTGAAATTGGTATTGTAGCTTATCAAAAACAAGCTGTTTTGGGAAATCTCCATTTTGGGAAACCATCCAAAGGCTTTAGATCTGAGGATTAGATTTGGCTTTGGCTCATGATTTCCAAACAGATTTCTGCTGACACAATTATCCGAACTATTGAGACCAGAAAAGTTAAGTTTCATGTTATAGTACAGTCCTCAACAAATCAGATACAGAGTTCCTACATAAGCTGACCTAAAGGCTTTCATCAGCAGTATTTACTGCTGTACTGTTGTCAGGATCATGATGGCCCTAACCAAAGATAGGAAAACGCTTGCTCTGATAACCTATAGACCCAAAACATTCAGATGCAGGTCAGTCCCCAAAGATCCCATTTCACTGTCCTTCCTTAACCTTTCAGCTCACCCTAACCTTGAATGGAGGCAACCATAATCCTGCTAAGGAGTTTTGCTTGAATTGTTTGTAGATAAACACAGAACTATGAACAATGCCTTCTGGAGAATCTGAGAATCATGGTGTTTGAAAACTAAGTATACTTCAACCACATCTTTAAGAGTTACAAACAAATTCCAGTATAATGTACAATATACATACACTCCAGTTATTTGAGGCAGGGATGTATGCAGATGCTGGAGCAGTGCCAGAGTTAATTTGAGGCCAATCATCATCTGGAGTCTCTGCTAAAGAAAACATTGTTCCTGAATCTAAAATTCCCAGTAAATTCTGTGCTCTAAATTGGGAGCACAGAACTGAGACTTGCTGTCAGCGTCTTCTGATAAGTGATAAGGAACCATTGGCCACAAAGATAAAGGTCTCAAGTGTATAAATGTTTTAATTAGATCTTAGTAAGTTATTCACAATGGAGCTGATGTTCATCTCTAAAGGTAAGTGAATCTCTCAGTTACCTGGAGATGCTAGGTCTGATACTGCAGATCCCAACCACTACATATGTACTTACTTCCCATGCACTAAACATACAGGGATGGGAAAGGAGGAGATTTCAAGACTAAGACACACTACTGCACATATTCGAGGAAAAGGATTGCTGAAGAAAAGGAAGCTGAAACAAGGAGCAACACAGCAATGGGTAAGGATACCTCTCCACCTTTCAACTCTTCTTTCTTCAACTAGGAAAGATGTGATTTGATCTCTTTCCCGTCCAGTCCTGGAAGAACATTTTACAATGACTTCCACAGCACCACTGGGCATGTCTACAGTAGCATTGCGGTCGGGATCAGGAGCGTGCTTCTGCAGAAACTCCCCACTGTCCCCACTAACTGCACTTCAGCAGGCATCCCAGAGAAGTCTCAGAGAATATGAACTGTATGAAACCAAACATGAGAATGCATTTCAGGAGTGCACCTACTGCACTCCAGATATAAACGGCACACTGGACTAGAGTTAGCGTGAAACAAATCCTTCTGAAATACACAGCATCAAGCCTTCTCCAACAACTGTTCTCTAAAAAGCTGCCCTAACTCATCTGCACTACTTTGCTAAAGCAAACACTGCCACAGAACACCATCTAGAACGGGTGCTTACAAAAATGTTCTGAAGAGGAAACAGGGAGGTAGAAGAAGAGCAAAGTGATCAGAGTAGCTTGGTATCAAACAACTTTTACTGACAGTAGCGAGCACTCGTTGCTTCAAGCTCAGCTTCTTCCTGCCAAACTCTTCCAGATGCCAAGTAAACGGCTCAAGGAATGCAGAGGCAGCCAGGCTAGGTCCAGCTAGACTCTTAACCTGAATGCCAAGATGGTTAACTTCCCAGAAAAGCCACGCTCTAAGAAAACTGAAATAGGCAGCAGATACCTGCAAACATCTACATTACAGTTGTCTCCTCTCAGGGGACTCTTAATGATCATCGTTGTTAGTGGAATTGGGATTATTTCACCGGGCAGATGCAGCTTTTGTTTTGAGAATTCCTCCACAGGAGCTACTGAAATAAAAAGGCTAAGTCAACAATCAGTAGGTGAACATACTCATTTTACACAAGTTTAACTCTACTGAAGAAGAAAAAACAGGCATATTTCCTTACTTGAAGGAAATAGGTCAGGCAAGTAAGATTTGTTTGACTGACAGGGGAAAGGGAAGGGGAAAACCCCAATCTATTCTTGAATTAAAAAGAGAGAAAACAGTAAATTTGATTGAAACACTGCTAAATATGTAATGTATTAAACCCCTACCCAAAAGAAAGGGCTCTTTTGAAGCTTTTCTTCCTGCTTCACCTACGTGATTTTCTGAAAAAAACCTAACAATTTTGGAAGACTGCTAAAAACAGATTGGGTAACGAGGCAGAATTGTCTGTTGATGTCATCCCCTCCCCCCTTTTTTTTCTTAAATAAATTGTATTGAAGGCATATGAATACTCCTATTTCCTTTTCACTGCAAAGGAGGTGTGTTGAACTCCAACCCTATATATTAGGTGATTTGAGTATCGGAAGTGTAAAGACACCTTGAAACTATGATTCGTCTTTTGAATGCATGCTCCTATCTTTGCTAGTGAAAAAGAGGAACAGGTAGAAACTAGATACATTAGTGTTAACGATTTTCAGTATCCCTATGAGCGCTGTGCTAGCTTCTCTTAAGGAACCTGTTCTGGGACCTTTGCAGAAATGTTAGAGTGTCACAGCAAACTTTTTATACCAAGTCAGTAAGCAGCGGTAACTGTGTGCCTTAATTTTCTGTCTTAGTTCTCAGGCAGACTAATGCAGCTGTTAATCACTGACAAAAGTTTTGTATAACTAGCTAAATATGCACAGTTATAACTGTGCCCTTTCCTAATCCGCTACAGATAATGTGAAACCAGGGACTATTTTTGAATACACTTATTCTTTCCAGAGGACATTACCTTGGACTTGTCTACACCGAATTTGGTTTCCCATCATTCTGTCTCCATCCACTCTGCTCCTCTAGTCTTGACTAATTTTAGAAACTCTGTCATCATCAAGTTCTTGCATGGCAGTTCTCTTCTTCAGATCCCTAACAAATGAATAGAGGCCTCAGTACAGAGACGCAGACGTTCAGTCCACAACTTCTTGTTTTGCAAAATTAAATAATTCTTTCTGAATCACCTCATTATGATAATTAACTAAATTTAAAACTAAATAACTTTTTTTTGAAAAACAAAACCACAACTGCACTACACAGACACCCCCCCCCCATTTTACTAACTCAGTCATGTAAGACTGCAATCCTTCATGACAAATGCCATAGGCCTATAATGGTTATGAACTGCCAGAGTACAGGATGAACTCAATTTACATTACAGTACAGCAATTTCAAACACAGCGCCAGTAACTGCAATGATACACCTAAATATGCTGGCACAGGACCTGTAGGGCTTTCATTACCTTTTAACATGTACTACTACCCCTGCTTCAGAAGGGGGTGTCTCCTTTTGGCAGCTTCCCTTTGCCATATTCCCCAACAAATGCCATGGTCCACGGGTCCCAGTCTGTGGGTTTTGTGAGGCCTAAGATCAGCGGAGGCTAACACCATTCTCCCATCACTGAGTTTTCTTGAGGCTCAGTAGTGCGATTTCATAAAGATCTATTTAATCCCATTCTGTCTCTGACATCAGCACAATTTTCTAAACAAGTGATTTTGTAAATTTTACAGAAAGTTCTCTGATTTCTTAAGGTAAGATTTCTTTCACACAGGATTACATCTTTTCCCCTGCACCTTTTCTAAAGGAATCCTGGACTTGATGCTGAACTGAAAATCCTGGAGCTCCCTGCTAAACCAAACAGCAGGTGGAATAGGAGCAGCTGAAGCACACGTCATTCCTCACTGAAATACCCTAGACCTGACCAGCAGGATGACACAGGAGGCAAAAGTGAAATTCAGGTCCGCTCTCTGGATTCTTTAGAGTGACTATCAAAGAGGCCATCTAGCACAGTAGTCACAGTGAGTTTCAGAGTACAGATATCCATATCCATAAGACACACTGACTCACTTCACACAAACTAGATGCAGATACAAAATTACACTGAGTTTGAAGACGCGATAGGGAAAGGCAGTAAGTTCTCTCTTCATCAGCCTGAGTATTCTGATTTGTAAGCCTGTGCTTTTATTCTGGTTATCCAAGAACACATTCAACCACCATATCAAAGCTGAATAACCACCAATGGGATGAGTTGTCCATCTGTAACAAGATCACATGCACAGCTAAGGATGTTCTTGAGAAGATTACAAATCTTTCTGCTAGATTCTGATCACCTTGCCTATATCTGTTTCTTGCAGTGATCAATGGAAAAACCCAAAACCCCATTTGGGCAACCTTATATTCTGCTTTTGCAGGATTTCTTCGTGAACTGTGATTGCTTCCGCCCTCCCTCTTTCACTATCCAGACAAGCTCAATGCTGGTCTCACTGGAAATATCTGGCTTTATGCACATTTTTTTAATGCAAACACTTTCAATGTTCTACTTGGATTTTCCATGAAAAAAAGTTTTTGTTTCAAACCAAAATGATTAAGATACAAATAACAAAAAGTCTGTCCCAGAAAACAAAAGTCCTTGCAACTACTCAACAGTTTCTACTGAAACCCCACCAGTCGTCTTATTTCTTGATAGATGGGGGCAGCCAGTTCTTTGGCTTTCTCTGCTCCATCCTCTAAAATCTTTATCAGATGGGATGTGTCTTCCTGGAGTTTCTTGATTTCATTCCTGATAGGTGCAAATTTTTGAATAACTGACTCTGCTACCACCATTTTATAGTGAGCAGTGTCGAGACCAGCAGATTGGTGCAGCACTTCTTTGATGCTAAGCCCCGTTACTGCAGCATGAATGGACACCAGATTGGAGACACCAGGGCGACCGGCTGGGTCGTAGGTCACCTCAGAGGTAAAGTCAGTCACAGCTTTGCGGAATTTCAGCACTATTTCGTCAGGGCTGTCCGCTATGTTAACAGTAGCTAACTTCTGTGGGTCTGACTTGGACATCTTCACTGTTGGATCTCTGAGGGATTTTATTTTCTTTGTTGTACCTTAAAAAAAAAAAAAAGAAAGAATTATGAACACACACAGACAATAGTTTCTTATGACAATCGCTAAGAACACTTTGTAGCAGTATGACGAAATTCTGTTTACCCTTGCTTAAAAATGAGTTGTGAGCACAATCGTGTACACTCCTATTTAGTCCTTATGCCCTCCCTGTCCTTCTAAGCCACTTTTCTCCTCCCATAAACTAAATGAAAACCTGCTCCATTTCTCTCCTCCTCACTAAGCAAAAACTTCTGCTGGGACACCTCCTAATATTTTCTGTGGCTACATGCTGATCTTCCCTGAAAACTCTCTCCTCCCTTGTATTCCTGGCACTGGGGACAAGTTACTTAGAGAGCATGGACTGCATATCATTCAAAGGTTCTGTAACAGTGAAGAAACAGGTTAAATCCACTGGTAAAAAAGAATCCCAGAACAATTAATCTCCTTACTTTAGGAAAATCTTCCACCCAAAATCTCTTGGTAATTCTCCTAAATATCAATAAAGATAGTTATTAGAAGTTCCCTAACGGAACACTAACCAGCTCCATTAGAAGGAAAGCACTGTTCAGATAAGAGAGGCTGGGTATTGTACAAACTACTAAGATATATGCGTGTACATGAAATAGAATAGTAGCATTAGGGGAATATTGCAAAGTACTTTCTTTAACAGCGTAAACCCAAACTGTTTCAGTCTTTCATCAAGAAACATCATTCATGGAGTACACAAAGTACCACTGATCTAGAAAGTACTCACACCTATTTTTTTTAGACACCTAATACAGCCAACTAAGTTACCTGCATGCTCCTCATAGACAGCCTATGTATTCAGTGAAAGGATAAGTGTTCTTCCAGGGTACAATTCAGACTGCTCCAGAAAGTGCTCTGTTCTGAATCACCTTTTCGAAGAGTCTGTCTCTCTTCTGTAGATTTGAAGGGGTCCAGGTAATCTAACTGCCTACAGCTAGTGAGTCTGAATAGGTCCCTAACTCCTCCATTCACCTAGGATATTTCATTGGTTTGCATATACTTGTGCGCTTATGAAGGTATATTTTTAAATGAGGAAAGTTTAAAGTTTTGTTTTTTTTTTTTTTTTTAAAATTGAGCTTTTTATTTCCTGGCAAACAGTCTTGCCTGCATCATAGGCTACACTCAGCTCCTCATTACAGTGTTTAGTATTTAATTGTTCATTAGAAATTGCAGAGCTTGCAATACCTAGTATTCTCTAAGCTCCACTCTGGGTCTAACACCATTTTTGTCACTGAGGCTTGAAAATTGAGAAAGGTTTATTACTGCCTGTCTTTTCTAAGGTGAGAGCTCCTTGCCCTTTTAGGGGCGAAGGTCTCTGCTGTGCATTCCTCTACATTACTTACAACAAAGATGCAATGCTTCTTCCTTGCCCAGTTCTTCACGTTTCTTAACAAACATGCCATTTGTGCCATCTGACTCCTCCTCGCCCCCCGGCCTATGACCTTATAGCTCAAAAATGGCTGAGAAGATTTTCCTTGTAAGTCTCCCTGAGCCTAAGATCAAAAATGGAAAGTCTAAGCTCTGTAAGAGACCCTTACTGAAATATGCAAGTATATATTAAACACACTTAAAAGATATTTGAGCATTGTAGCAATAAGCTGCAAGCTGTTTAGCATGCTTAATGTAAACATCTACCACTCAGACATTGAAGAAATCTGCTTACTAGGGGTCTCTTGTCTTGTTCCGTACATGTCTCCTGAACTAGCAACATGGAGCAGAGACCCTACTCTTAAAAGGTCCAACACTTGAAGAGCAAGGCTGACTGGCAGCAGCAGAGTGCATCTGGCCCCCTGGACTAGAATACCAGACGTCGCATACATTCCTCTACCGGGGATTTGTGAAGCCTTATGTCTATCTTGGGAGTTCAATTTCACAGCCTCTAGTCTCCTGTTGTCAGTTTTTAATTTTCCACTCCCTTAGCATCAGTTTGCTCCCTTTGCTTGGTCCCTGAAACTATTTCCACAATATTTAAATCCATCTTCAACCTTGAAGTGCAGTTAAGGGGAAAGAAAAAAAAAAAACAAACCAAGACCAGCTCACTTAAAATGGCTTTGGGCACAGGAAAGAATTCTCCGTATTTCTTGTTGAAATGTTGTGCTATATCTTGGGCTAGTTCCAGGTGCAGGACTTGATCTTCTCCAACGGGAACATGTGTCGACCTTTTAATAAAAGACAGATACAGGAAACTCAGCAAAGCTCTCCGTTTCTGCTGAAATGTTACTCAAGACTGTCACAGCTTCTGCCATGACTGAGGGCCAGATTGAGCCAAACGCTCAGTCCCAGCTAGATATAGGTGCTGTGGGAAAAAGATACCAAGCTGACTGCATCCCAGGATGAGTCTGCTTTTTGTGCTGAACTGAAGCACATCTCCAAGGGCAAAAATAGCCCTTCGTGAAAACATACATGGTAAAGATACCAATAAGAGCAAATCATTAAACTCAGCTCAAAGAAAGGTTTTTGTAGTATCTCCTGCTGTCTCTTTAGAGATCAAAGAGCACGTGTTACAGTGTGTGAACAAAGCAAGAAAGATCTGCAAGGCATAAAGCGCCAGTACCTTGCCTTGTCAAGTCTCAGGAAAACATAACTGTTGTTGAGAAGTTAGTACTGTGGATTTATCAAGGGAAGGAAAGAAGAGAGTGGTTCTTCCTCATGGGTCACCATTATATAAATATCACGTGGGCCAGTGCCTCTACTGCCACAAGTGTTCTCATTCATAGATTAGAATTGTTAGGATCAAAGGATCATTTGATCTTCTGTATTGAACTCAGTAGCTTGAATGCAGTTCTGGAGGAAAACACAATCTGCATCAGAGGACATGAGGCGGTGAAGAATCCATTACTTCCCCTGGTGATTCTTTCCTACAGTTAATCACACTTGCTAAAAATGTATGATTCTCTTAGATGAGGCAGACTTGAAGTCTTGCCAGCTTCAGATTCCTCTCCCCTCCCCCAGCAGATTTTTTTTCTAAGGCTTGTGGGGTATTCAGCTCTGAATCCTGGATACGTTCCAGTGTAAGAAAGTTCACTATGCATCTTCTAAGTTCCCAGAAAATTTCAGTTCAACACGGTACTCCTTCCTTCCAATTCTGAATTACTAAGTTGACATCCAGGAATCAATTTGTCCACCTTTATTCCCCACCAAACAGTCAGCAAGGCAACCTAAAAACAGTTACAGTAGCCAATAGGAAATCACAGTGGCCTACAACTAACAGAAAGAAAATCAGTTACCATAATCAATACACTTTAAGCAGGTCAAAAGAAATGTTTCCATATGCCAAAATGGTTCCACATTCACAAAGTTTGCCACTAAACAGAAAACATATTGTCTTTATAAATGCCTCTGCATGATTCTTTGCCTTTTTCCTTGCTGTTTTTTTAATATTTCTGTCCTGGTGCTATTTTTATTCCTTTCTGTCATATATTTACCTTCTGTCCATTTTCCTGTCTCTTTGATCCTTAGTTCACCTGAATTAGTACTGTTTCTCCTCCTCCTCCAGCTCTTAATTCTTCTTCATGACTGCCGTTCCCTTTCTGTGTTTCTACTTCTCCCTGATTCTTGTTCCCTATGTTATGTTTTTACATTAAAACATGTCTTAAAGATATTATGTCAAATTTCTTCAAAGAGATACTGTTTCTCTTTCACTTCCCTGTTTTGTGCTGTCTGGACAGCCTGCTGCTAATACACATGGTAGCAAACAAACCACAGGCTTCGCTAAGGAATGATGAATCACATGATCTTATTAGAAATGGAAGAGACATACATGGTTGAGCTCAATCAAAACAAGGTGATTTCTGGTAAAGTCTGAATTTCACCTTTAAACACTGCTTGACAATCAAATGGGACTCTCAGCTTAGAAGATTGTTTTAGTGTTCAAATTCATTCTGACTTTTGCTTCCCAATATTTTCAGTTAAAATTCAAGTGAATTAGAAATATCATCTACTGGTCTTCTAACATTACTGTTTTCTCTTACTAATGATCACTTAGGATTAAATTTCTCCAGATAGATTTTTCTGGGTTAACAACTTGCCAGTCTTGGTTACTTTGTCCTCCTAAAGTCCCTGCCCTTATAGTTATGTATTACTTCTCTGTCCCCAAAAATATTCACAACTTCACTTCAGAAGAATTCCACAAAGTACATATGCTCAGAACATAAAAATAATTAATATATAGTGCATTGTCTCTGACATTTACTTATTGAGACAGTTTAAAACATATTATGAAATACAACCAGTCATGACAATGCACTACAAGTTCTATCAGCTAGGCCACAAACTTAGGCATGCTGAGTCACCAGTCCCTCATTAGGGTGTATTTCCATTGCAGCACATAGTATACCACAGAGAAAACTGAACTAGCCCAGGTACCACAAGGTGCAGTAAATTACTCACTTTTTCATCAGTATCAACAGGCCTACACAGAATCCCACACTAATATGGGTATACTATATACAGCCAGCTTAAGTATCTCTACAGTACACTGCATAAATCATAACTACTTAAAAAAATGTATGTATTTGTATGTGTGTGAACACGTAATATGTATAATTAAACATCAATGTGTTGTAAGAATTGTTCTGAAGTGACCAGCTTTTTCTCTTTACAGCCCTGTCAGTTGCTTTCAAGCCAGGCTAGATTTCAACCAGCCACCTGAGAGGTAAAAAAGCTGTCATCCATTTCCAATCTTCTGATCTAATCACACCCAGCTCCCCTACTTAATAAGTTAGCATGTTGACCTGATGAACATTCATTCTAACGCAGCTGAACAGACATTGTCCATGGGCTCACATTCTGCCTCTTACTTGTACAGCAAAATATCTGCTGCTTGAAGCACAGGATAAGTCAACAAACCAACAGTTCCTTCATTATTCTGGCTGGTACGCTTCATCTGTTGGCAAAAGAAGAACAGAGAGAAATCACCCTTTTGGCTAATGGTATCAAAGTCCATGATTTTAATTAATTAGAATTCTGACTAATTTGAGTAACTTATTATGTAACTCTAGAGAAAAGTGTGCCATGTAAAATGCACTCCTTGTGAACACACACATCCCATTTTATGTCCTGTATTTACCAATTTCCCTACACTGTTCCGATATTGTAGTGAGGAGAAAACATAGGCTTGTGTTTTCTTTCTGTTTGAAATCTTATTAACAAAAATGATTACAAATACAAAACAACCAGGCTGGGTTATTACACTTATTATTGATAAACCCTACTTCTTAAATAGCATTTTCATCAGTAAATTTTTGAAACACTTTATAAAAAGATATTAAAAGGCATTAATACCTGTGTTTCACAGAAATGAGATCAAGACATAGTGATCACACGCAGTCACCAGGAGAGTCAGTGACAGCTAGAAGGAGAACCCAGAACTACAGAGGCAGAGTCCAGTGTTCTCTCCATTAGTTCATGTTGCTCCCAACAATCCACCCACTGTTCTTAAGTCCTTTAGCCCTCTAGGATATGGATCATTTAAACCAAGACAGTCAGGCTACAGATACTCATTCTGTTCTAGCAATGGCATATGTGCTTTTTGCTTTTAATAGTAGTTAAATACACTAAAATCCTTAAAATCTTAATTATTTCATTAAGACTATTCAAATATCTTCAGATTTTTCTCACCCTCTCGTACAGATCCTGTCTTCTGTCTACATCTCTAAGTGCCTAGGGTTCAGGGGACCTAATCTGCAAAGCCTAGCACCTGTAACACCTATCTGTAGATCTGGAAAGTCAATCCAGTCAAAGTTGGATTTAAGAGCTTAACTTTAGCACCTCAGGTTTGAAAAGGTTGGCTTTAATCTATGCCATGCATTAACGCTGGTTGCTGTATTTAAGTTTTACTGTTTTTATTTAATTAAGAAGAAAAACAGGAAAAAAGAAAACATCTGGAGATATTTAAGACTGCTCTGAACTCTGCAAGAGAAACTGCCCTTAAGATTTCCCCCCCCCCCCCCCCCCCCCCCTAGTTTCTTATGTTCCGT
>NW_008796114.1:1246109-1249411 GCF_000699145.1 Aptenodytes forsteri
CCCCCAAACACCCCCCCCCCCCCCGCCTTTTTTGGTACTTTTCTCTCCTGCTTTTTGGGTTTTCTGCTTACTAAATGCCAAAATACAATACAAGGAAATTAAATGCAAGAATTCAGTTGATGCAGTCATGCTGATGCAGTACCAAGATTAAGAAGATGAACACTTGAAACTTATAAAGGCAAACATTTAAGGTGCATTAACTTTATCACTCAGCACATTTTTATTATTTATAATTCCTATACTCCTCTTCCAACATATGCTTCTTTTGCACCCTCTTCCATAAAATCTACAGAACAGCCACTCTTCACAGTGGAAAAAGAAAAGCTGTTTATGGAACTCCTTAATCAGCAAGGCTCAAGGTTTCCACAGCAATATCTTGTAGTTGTTTTGCATTATTAAATATGCATTGAAATAACTCCAAGCATTCTAGCAAAATCAGTTTAACAACACTAAACAACCCTCCTATTTAGCACAGTTTCTGCAAGTCTCTGCCAAAAATACTATCCTGTAGCTTCCAGCAGAAAAATGTTCACTGAAAGCAACAGACCTGGAAAGACACATTTTCCTCCTTCCACCATAGGACTAGAGACTTACTTAAACCTAAGGCAAGGATAACCAAGGTACAGTTGGTACTTCACAGATAACAAGTATTTCAAGGACAGCAGTTCTACCAAATTCCCCTACATTTCCTTTCAATTTATGAAACTGTCCATACCTTCCATTGGGGCAAGCGTAGAAGACGCGGCACGTTAGTTAAGCACCCAAGAATCCAGGCAAGTTCTGCATGCTCAGGAACCTGGAAGTACAAAGTCAGAATCAAATAGATTAAAATATAATCTTCTGCATTTATATGCATATTTTCTCAAAATCACTACAGATACATAGTATCAGATCAGAAAACCATTTGTTTTTGTCTATTATTTTTTCAGTGAGGTCAAGCGACAAGCTAATGGAAAGTTTTGGACACTGCATGTATTGAATGCACTACACTCAAGCAGCATAGCAAAGTTCTTGATCCTATCCACTCATATTCTAAAAAAGAAAGAAAATGCTTTAGCAATAACAGAGTTGAACGCACATGTAAACTAACCAACTGCTGGCCACTGTACCACAGCCTCCCCACACTTCGAGATAATACATTAATAGTTACAAAACCTCTTTGCCTTCCTCCTTTCCAGTGCCAGTAAGTTAGCTAAGCTTCATTTCTTCTGCATCAGGGCCCTGAATGCACTGATTTCCCTTAATTGTCCTCACCAGCCTCACCTGAGCCCTCCACCCATGGCCCTAGAAGCCCCATTTAAGCTCAGGCCAGACTGCCCCTAGTCTTTGCCTGAGCTACATTACACTGAAGCATGTCTGGCAGCATAATAACTGCCGGTCCTTCACAAAAGTCTGAGCTAACAGCCAGGGAACAAGAAGAGCTGGGCCGCTCCATGACACTGTGGCTGCAGACAGCCACAAGCCAGGCAGGAACAGTTACCTCCCTGACCAGGAGAATGTCCTGCACTATTTAATCAGGGCAGGAGTGGTGACGGTGACAGTCTGGTAATCATCAGACATAGCAAGGTAGTTAGTCACATCTGAGGTCAATCCAGGAAGCCCAGTGAGAAAATTGGGGCAGCAGGGACAGGGTTGAGCACAGGTACACTGTGACGTAGCTCAGGGGGCCTGAGCCTGAGCTTAAGTGGAGCTCCTGAGGCACTGGGCAGAAGGTGCATGGGTGGAGGGTCCAGGTGAGGCTTGTCAGGGCTTTGGGTGCACCAACAGTTCTTAATGACCCTGGCCTGTCTAAAAAACAGGCATAATAGCTGAAGTCAAACTACAGTACAGCCTGAATTGTAGCTTAATTTGTCCCTCAGTTCTGCAATCCTATCAAAACTAATACTGATCCACAGGTGAAAGAGAGAAGGATCAGGCCTCCATGTACCCTTTGCTACAAGGGTGGTTTAAAAAGATGAGAGAGGAAAGAAGATCCCATTTAAGCTCATTCAACAAACTCTTCATTTAACATTCTGGGGAGACTGCGGTGATAGTGGAATTTTAGTAGTTTCAGAAATACATCAGACAGAGAGATTGCCCCCCTCCTGCTAAGAGGAAGACTTTCTACAGGCAGAGACAAGAAATGCGCTGTGCAACAACCTCTGTTGGATGAATCCATGTTTAGGTTCTTTATATATACTCTTCAGCTTTTGCATTTCAAATATTCATTTTAGGATTAGTAAAAGAGGCAAACATTGCTGATACATATGCTGTTCTTTAATTTCTTTCCTGTCATTTCGTCTGTTGTTAGTTAGCTATATATACAATAATCATCAAAAGAAAAAGGTGATCTATGTTCTGCTCCTTTGCTTACATGTTTGATTCACTCTTTTCAATATTGGCAGGTTTGGATGTTTAAGAACATGCTAACCGTCTCAAAGATGTTCAGAGCTTCATGCTTGCAACATGATATAACAACCCAGATGGAAGGCAGTAAAAAGTGTTTGTTAACAAGCAAGAATTACTAGCATTGTTAATGGCAATTCCTTTGTTGTCACATTTTAAATGTAGTCATTTCCTAGCTAACAGTCATTAGACTATTTCATTTGTCAATGTTGTATAGAGGTATCTGACCTCAAGACAACAGCTCAATGGTTAGAGATAAGAAATACTCCGGGTTGATTCTCTTTCCCTTCTTTCTGCCTTTTCCACAGGGTTTTTCTTCTTTTTTCTTTTAATTTCCTCATGCTTATTTGACCTGCAATCTTCTGTGCACAAGACAAAGTGCAGCAAGATGCACCTTCTTGGTGAAGAATGTACCTTCTGCAAGATACACTTGATATCTTTATCAATGATCTGGACAAGGGGATCAACTGCACCCTCAGTAAGTTTGCAGACGACACCAAGTTGGGCGGGAGTGTTGATCTGCTCGAGGGTAGGAAGGCTCTGCAGAGGGACCTGGACAGGCTGGATCGATGGGCCCAGGCCAATTGTATGAGGTTCAACAAGGCTAAGTGTCAGGTCCTGCACCTGGGTCACAACAACCCCATGCAATGCTACAGGCTTGGGGAAGAGCGGCTGGAAAGCTGCCTGTCGGAAAAGGACCTGGGGGTGTTGGTCGACAGCTGGCTGAACATGAGCCGGCAGTGTGCCCAGGCGGCCAAGAAGCCCAATGGCATCCTGGCCTGTATCAGAAACAGTGTGGCCAGCAGGAGTAGGGAAGTGATCGTCCCCCCTGTACTCGGCCCTGGTGAGGCCGCACCTCGAATACTGTGTTCAGTTTTGGGCCCCTCACTACAAGAAGGACATCGAGGTGCTGGAGC
>NW_008796114.1:1249507-1284556 GCF_000699145.1 Aptenodytes forsteri
TGTCTCTTCTCCCAAGTAACTAGCGATAGGACGAGAGGAAACAGCCTCAAGTTGCACCAGGGGAGGTTTAGATTGGATATTAGGAAAAATTTCTTCACCGAAAGGGTTGTCAAGCATTGGAACAGGCTGCCCAGGACATGGTTGAGTCACCATCTGTGGAGGTATTCAAAAGACATGCAGACGTGGTGCTTAGGGACATGGTTTAGTGGTGGACTTGGTAGCACTAGGTTAACGGTTGGACTCGATGATCTTAAAGGCCTTTTTCAACCTAAATGATTCTATGATTGTATGATTCTACACAAAGAGTAAACTGAACTTCATAGAAAATACTAATCTCAAGACCCCTATTTCATTTAGAAGGAATCACCATCTGGTTCAAAGTGGTTTCTCATTCCTTTCTTCTAGTCACGGATAGAGAGGGGATGGTGCTCTGTTGCACTTGTGTTGACAAGGACTCCCTTTAAAAGCTATGCAGTCATTGATCCATCTCTGTCAGACGTTGCTTCCACAGCCAAGACTGCACGTGTGTTTCATTGCATCAGTGGCTTTGACATTACATCCGTTACCAAAACACCAAGTGATCTAAACAGCATTTGTTGAGTTGAATCTGCAGTTCTGGGCCCTAGCAAGTTATATCACTTCTAATTCTCAAACACACACAGTCCTTTCCTAAGTAAGGCTAGAGTGCTGAATACTGTGAAGAAAAAGCCTGATAAAAGGGGGAGGAAAATATAAAAAAGTGCACAGAAGGGTAGAGATTTTAGCTGGAAAAAATTTCAGTACTGGAGCCTAATGAGTTAACATTCATCACCCAAATTGCAGTAACTGACTGTATGTTGGTCTGTGAATCAAAAGGTACTAGGCTTAAACCACAAATCATTTGTCAGACTAAATCATGGTTTAAGCTACTGTGTTTTACTTGGCAAGAGGGGCAGGTAATTGCTGCATTTGGTCGGTCACTGTGCATCAGCTCAAATGTGGTTACTCATTAAACTACAGTACTCCATCACTTTGATTGGCTAACTTTGGATACAAAGAAACTGGAAGAAGTGAAGATGTATATGATACCAGTAAAATACAGGCTCAGTCTACTCTTCCTTTCTGGCACTGAGCAATACCAATGGATCACAATTAGGAGAAGCCATTCTCTTGGACAAACTCAGTCAGCCTCTTGCCCCAACTCCATTTAAAATTCTGAGCAAATGTCTTCATTAAACAACCAAGACATAAGAACATAAGAAATAATATTGTACTGGATCACAACAGAGGTAGCTGTAGCCTAGCACTCTGTTTCCAGGAGTAGCAACAAGAGATGGCATTTAGGGCGAGCACATGAGCCTATCGCTCCCTACAGTATCTTCCCCTCATACTTCTCCAGCATCCGTAATTGTTGTACTAGGGAAAATCAGAAGGTATTATCCCTGGCACAGTCCTGTTAGTATCCATGTTCCCCATGAATGTGCCTAATCCCTTTCTGAACCTGCTGATACTGCCCACTTCACAACCACATGCAGCAACAAGCTCCACAGGTTCAAACCTGATGTGTAAAGAAGTACTTTCATTTATCCACTAAACTCTTTGTTGCGTCTACACCTCAGCCTACTCCTCTTTAAATTGAAGCATCCCAGATGTCTAAATTTTTCCTTTTAAGGCAGCAACTCTATGCCCTGTAGCATTAATTCCCCGTCTTTGTATCATCTCTAATTCACTACTTCCTTCTTGAGATGCAGACACTAAAGCTCTACCCAATATTCAAGATATGGGCACACTAAGGTTTTGTATAGTGACAAAACATCACCTCTGTCTTGTTCTCAATACCCTTTCTGGTGATATGGTGATGATGACATTGTTGGCTTTTTTGAAAATTACTTGTGCTGAGTCAATGATTTCAGAGAATTGCCAATGATGACTCCAAGACTTTTTTCCTGCGTTGTGACTCAGCTCAATACTGTGTAAAGAAGGTTTAGATTACTTTTACCTAGATGCTTTGCTTTGCTTTTGAAGCTCTTCTACCACTAATTTGCCTACCCACTCCGTTTTACGAGTCCTTTTGGAGTTCCTTTCCTTGGTATAGCATTTGACTACCCAGAAGAACTTAGCATTGTCCACAAACTTCTGTTCACTACCTTCTTCAGGTCACGAATGAAGATGTTGACCAGAATTGCTCCCAGCATGAATCCATGAGGGATATGACTACTGACTGTGCCATTCAAAAAAAAGTGTTCACTATACCCTATTTGGCTTTCAACTCTAGCCAGCTCCAAGACTAGTAATGAGCATTCCCTCCAATATCTTTTTTTTAAAATAAGAATTGATATAGAACCTTGTCAAAGGCTTTTCAAAACATTCAAATCCATTATGTTCCTGGGATGCCCTTTATCCGCATGCTTACTGACACCCACAGAGTCCAGCAGTTCAGTGAAACAAGATTTCCCTTTAAAGAAACCATAGCGACTCTCTAAAGAGACTGTTTACTCACGCCTTCAGCATCCTATTCTTTGTTGAAGACTCTACCATCCCTGGTAAGATGAAAGTCAAAATCACCAGTTTGTAGTTTCCATGGTCCCATTTAGAGCTCTGCTTGCGTACTGCCAACATGACTTCAATCTACTATTCCTCTGGCACAGTGACCATTAATGGTGGCAGACTGACCATTTATGGTGGCAGACCGCATGCCTTGGCCACCAGTTCTGCCATTTCACATCTGAGTTTTTTCAGACTCCCAGCTGAATGCCATCTGGTGTCTAAACTGTCTATCTTTACTTAATAGTTTCTCTAAATTTACAATAAACTGGGCTGCTACAAAATGCATAAAGTGGCAACCTTCCCAATACCTTCAGCAGCAAAGTCCAATACCAAGAACTGAGCCTTGCTCTTAGCGCCTTATCAACCCTGAGTGTCTCCTATACTTTGCGCTCTCTGATCCCCTAAATGACCTCCTGTTTTTGATACAAGACCACTTAGTTATCAGCTTAAGAATCCTCTGCAGGATGCTCCTCAAATTCTTTTTTAGCCCTCTTAATTTTTTGTTTTTAAAAAAAGGGGACTTGCCAATTTTATATGCTTTCTTGTTTTTCTAATTTGGGAAAGTTTTCCCTTCTGAAAATCTAATCTTTTCCTATGATTGCATCCTAACTTACGGAACCATGGAAAGGGATTTGCTGGACCAGTGTTTTCTTCATGAGTGGTGTCATACATTTAACTGGGGTTTTTTGTTTGTTTTTTTTTAAAAATATGTTTGTTTTTTTAAAACACCACCTCCAGGATAGTTGTAGCTTTCTTGCTTTTTGTTTATTTATTTCTGACAATTTGACTTCATTTTCACCTAGCTCCCTTTCTTGAAATAGAACATTCATGCACTTTATTTTGTCTGCTCTCTCCAGCCACAATGCTAAATACCACTATAATGAGGTTGCTACTACTTAGAGCCCTCCACTAAAACATCCAGAACTAGGTCCTTTGCACCACCTAAAAGCAAATGTAGAATGGCATCATTTCTAAAGATTGTAAAACTAGGAAGCATAATTTACTGGATCAAAAAATTTTATCTGTATGTCTCATCCTGATAAAGGCTATGTGTGGATAGTTGAAGTGTAATACTATCGCTCCCTGTACTAAATTTGCAGCTTCTCTCATCTCACTTAACATCTCCTGATCACTACCATCATCTTGATTGGTGGGTCAGTAGCACAATCCTAATACCACATTTTCTGTTAGATTCTGGTATCTTCATCCACAAGGATTTTTATTTCCCCATAGTATTATGGAGAGAGGCAATCCCTCCAGTAAATTCAAACAATGAAATGAAACAGAGAAAAGACATCTCATCTTTGTATCAATCTGTCAAATGATTTTCAGTTGCTTCCTATTCTGTTAGGTAGCATTTATCATGCCATCGCAAGGAAGACCTTTGTCAAAGAAGCATCGCTTTTCACACAATTTTCATTAAAAAGAGTAGGACTGTCAGAGAGGTCTTTTGCTTGTTTTTCTTTTTTTTTTTTAAAAGGAGTTCATGCAAAATCTAACTATGACTCTAGGAAATAAAAGTATACAGAGTTCCAATTAATTAAGGTTATTCTGTGTATACTTGAACCAGTAGAGAACTTAATTTGGTTTGTATTTTAATATCTGACAACAGAAGTACCCTCTGGAGATATAACGTGCTTCAGGAATGCCCCACCTTCCCAAAAGAGAACAGAGAATAAGCAGCTTAGCTCTTCTCCAGTGAAGACATCAGTTTCTCAGCAGTGTTCTCTCCCCCAAATACCCCAGTACAAAAATAGTACAAAACACAGAAAAACAGAATTACATCTCCAATGAATAAAACTCATAACCAGTGACAGTTCCTGAACTGTATGTCAAACCAACTTCCAAGAATGTCATGATCATTGGTAACTCTGAAAACCAGCTATCCCATTAAATCTTTCATGTCAACTCCAGCTACTTTTGTGTCCTGAAAGAATATAATAGCCTGTTTTCAATATAAACATTATTTTCTCAGAAAATATTTCTTGCAGCTTGGCTGAAAATATTTGGAGGACTAACAGTCTTGTAAGTCCTCTATTTATTGTTTCCCTTACAAGGCCATCTATTTCCCACTTAGCAGTTTTCACAAAAAAGGCTTAACCTCTGTTTTTAGACAGCCCAAATCATACCCTTTGCTTTTCTCAGTAAATACATCAAGATTCTCTCTTTCTTCCTGCTCTGTGCTCTCTCCCACTTAACACAGGTTTTTTTCCTAATCTGTTACAAGTCTGTAAAAACCATCAACATTTCTCAAAGGGTTGAGATGGTCTTCTCTCTGCTATTACCAGCGACACATTTCCTCCTTCAATTTCCATTGCATTAAGCATCCCCCACAACCTGGCTTACTAATCACTAATCAAAGAGTTATTTCCAGAACAAACTACTTACATTCCTTCCTCGTGGCCCGACAAGCCTGAGTCTGCATAGTCAGATTGCTTTTATTTTTTTTTAAGCACACTTATTTAACAGAGGTGACCACTTCTAAATGATAACGAGCAGTTATCTAGAAGGCGCAAACATCTCTGTTTCTTCACCTGGCTGAGTGCCCTGCTCTTCCCTCTTTACAGACAAATAGCTTCTTAATTGTTCACTTGTGCAGCCATTGGATGTTATTAAACTCGGATCACACTGTACACTTGGATCATCTCTGGGGCTTTATATGCTGAAGTACAACCTCAGGGCTTCTCCCTGCAGATCTATTACTTTGTCCTTGATCCTAGCTTTTCCCTACCAAGTTATTGCTGCTATTCCCTGGCCACAGCCACAGTTGATGATATATACATGGAAAACCAATAGCTACTTTTAGTCCGAGTAATTCTAGATGACTTCTCATGCAGAGACATACAGCTGAGGAGGACAAGCAAGCAATGAGATTCAAGAACAATAACAGAGGGAAAGGCATGGATACTGTGAGCAGATCTGAAAACAGGCAAATCAGCAACACTGGAACTTAGCTTTCTGAGGCTTATTATACGAAGTTGTGTGTCGGCAGCTGAAGTGGCTTCCTGCAAAAAGAGATGCAGTGTTTCGTTTTCAAGATGGATTTCCTCAAGTTGCAACCTATAGCCCTTCTCTGTAAGGGACTGCAAATTTGCTGCATATCTGTAACGTGGAAACAGCTTCCCCTCAGCAGTGTAACCTCATTAAGGGCTACATTTTAAATGGGCAATAAATTTTCAAGATTTGATTTTGACAGTGTAAAGGACAAACAAACAGGTCTGGGGAGGTAATTTGGATAGCTGTGTACTAAAAGAAATCTGAACAGAGGAGAGAAAGTGTCCTAAATTTCAAAAGAAATGAAAATTTTTTTTAGGATTTTTGTCTCTTCTAGAAGTACCAGTTAGTGCTTCCAAAAAATTTAAGAGGCCTTTTAGAAAGTGCTGCTCACGTTTATTTTTCTTGAATAAGAGTTAAGATTTTATTAATGCCTAAGTTTGCAAACAGTATGTTCAAGATACTTGAAAATGCATCTCTATATTATACAGCTAGAGAGAATAACGAGGCCATAAACAAGACCAGTTAGACTGCTCTTGAATCAAATACACAGCAACTGAACACCCAGATACTTTTATGACAGAAAATTTGACATGGTATCCCAAATTCCTGTTCAAAGAAATAATTCAAGTTTAAGTGGAGTATGTTCATGGTTACAAAGGCAACATCTGATTTAAAGAACATGTTAAGCAATGTACTGAATTGGGGGGTGGTTATCTAGCTATCATTGGTAAAACTATCAGTATTTACAGCTTTCACTATTACCTTTGAACAATTTAATAACTTATCCTTGTTTATATTTGGCTAAAACATACAGAAATAAGATCTGTCTCTTCTTTCCAAAGAGCATGACCAAGAATACCCCTACTGCAATCAGGTTATACTGGTTATAAACCCAGATAGAGCATAGTAATTTGGCCCAGGCGCCCTTTTCTGTCCCTTTGTTCATTATGAAATGAACTTATTTTCAGAAACATTCTCTTAGTCTAACCCACAATATTATTTGAGTAATTAGCTTGGTGTATCCAGAAGATTGGTGGAGAGAGGAACATATAACAGCTACATAATAGTATGAAATAAACCAGGTAAATTAAGGAAGAAAAAAAAAAATCCTACTGAACCATGACTTTTCTTCCCACTGAGCTCTAGTTATGTCTAGCTCAGTCCTATGGGGGAGAAAACAGAGGGATGAGAGAAGCAGAATAATTTTCTAAATTAAATAGTCACATACTTCCTCTTATGACAGGAAGTTTTCAATGGACCATGCTAAATTAATGTACTTAAATGAATTTATAAGCTATGATGCAATGGAAGCTTTTAAGCCCCTCTGAAAATTGGACAAGAAGTAGCATGAATCCATTCAAAGTCTGCCCACAAAACAAAGCAGCTGGGTATTTCTGGAAAATAATAGCAGTGAAACAGTTAGTGCACACATTTAAATTGTTGTATTTTGGCTTTTGGAGTTAAGGCTAAGACAAATTGGCAAATTCCCACCTCCCAGAGTTACTGCTTCAATTTGCTTGCACGCTGCAAGAATACTGCAGCTGATTATACTCAAAAAATAAATCACCCCATCCAGAAGGCTGAAAACTGCAATCTTCCGCCCAGAAACTGAACGTTACATTGTCCAGAAACTCACAGGACTCCTCAGAGAAGTGTTAGTGCAGCATATCAACCACTGCCTGTTGAATCAACTCTGATGGAATTTTAGTTTCTCTTGGGACATTTAGCATGTGTCTACCACGATAGGTAGGTGGACAGGAAGAACAGCCTGAGACCACATAAAAGCAACAGCAGTTTCTAAAATTGTTTTGACTGTGAAGCAGATGAGATACAAGAGGGTTATGGGTAAGAACTGAAATGTATATTGTACCCACCAGGAATCAGAGAAAATGGTTTATACCATATAAGCCTACCATGTGTGCTGATTGCTTACTGTCTTCCTTATTTCCCTGCCCCCGTAGTCCTTTTTGTTTTTAATAAAACATTCTAAGTTTTATGAAAGACGACTGTTACAGCTTTTATCAGTTATGGTACAATTTAAGGAATATATTTGCTCTTTCTTCTAGTATTCTCAGGATACGTTGTATGAGTCATTATTCTGTTACTTCTCTTTTATGCCTGGTAGGCAAAGGCAGCCACTCAAAGCATGTCTTGACATTATTTTCTCTAAGAGCAAAAAGCATTTCATACATCTTGCAGCTGTGCTCCAAATAAAAATGCATAATTTTGAAATATGCATTTATTTTTATTTTTACAGAAATTGTCACTCTCTATGACTTGTCTTCCTACTTAAGAAATTTTAATTAATCAAGCTGTAATGAAAGACCTTCTCTCACTGGGAGGCTATTCTGGTGTCCAACATATTCCACAACTGTGTTTTCCCAGATCCTCTTTAGATGTGCTTGTTTGTAACCCTTCACAGACAACGTGGTTCCAAACACTACCCTAAATATTCATCATCATCCCTCTTGCTTCTAAGTATTTTCAAGTTATCATCACGTGCTCTTTGTAGCCACTACTTCCCTAAGCTGGAGTTTAAGTTTGTATACGGTAATGTAAGTGTAGGAGGTATTTGGTGAACTGCTATGTATGGAGACCAAATATACAGCCAGCCATTAACTTTCTGTTTATATATGTTATAAAAACCCTGTAATTTACAAATGGTAGAATCTTAAGCATACAAACCTAATTTTCATCAAACTAGCACCTTCCATTTGTAGGTAACTTAGCTGTATATCTGATACGTAAGAACAGAGGCCGTATATCCTTCTAAGCAATACAATGAAAATCACTATGCAAAATTCCTCTCACTTTTATTTCATTTTACTTGCAAGGCAAGGACATCACTGAAATCAGTTCTGGGACTCCAAGACAATTTCACCTGTATCCTTATCGTAGCAGCACCTTTTGGATCTAGTGCAAACATGAGAGGTATCTGTTCTCACCACACTTTTTCCCAGCAGTCAATCTGTGATTAATATTGTTCAGCCTTTTGTCTCTTGCTTGTATTGGAAAGGATGATAAAACGTGGGAAAACTCTGGAGGCAGGTATTTCAGATAGCTCTGGATTAGAGATATGATCTGCATAAACCCTGCTGTAAATAAAAGCCTACTGACAGTGAAACCCTTACCAAATGCACATGCCTTTCGAGAAACAAAGTAATCAGTATTTTTTCACATATGGCAAACATATTCCAGAGAAGCAATACAAGTAGCAACAGAAAGAAAGAACAGAAAGAATAAGCCAAACAAACAAACAAAAAAACCCCTCTTCAGCAATTCTAGGCCATTCTTGCCCAAGTTAACCCAGAGGAAGTAAGAGGACACAAGAGCATTTACAATAGTGACTGCATAAGCAATTCCCTTAATGGGAGCTTACCGTTACTAGCATACTTTTGCAGTGAAAGAATTTCATTCTGCTATATACTGCTACAGAATCAGGGTGCTACCAGTCATTAGTTGTAGCTGGTTTGGGGGATTAAAACCAAAAGTTCTTATATTTCATAATAATTTCATCGCATGATGTTTGTTTAAAAAAAATGAACAGTAGTGTTAATCAGAATTAACTGCAGGAGCACTTCTGTGATCTATAGATTTGGTAATTTTCAAGATAGAACTAAAAATACAGCAATAATTGTACCCGTTAATCTACTGAGAACGCTCTCATTTATCAGTTTGATCTGGTATTGAAAAGAGAAAGCTACTTTGCCTGTAACCATATACCTAAACCAGTTCTCTATTTGCAACTGGATTTTCACTGCTTTCCCGATGACCTCGGGAAGTACAACCGATTTCAGTATACAATCGGTTTTGGTCACTTTGCTTTACACCTCAGCCAAACGTTTGTAAACAAAATTGTGACTTTTTAGACCACCCTTGGAGACTGCTACAGTGGCTGAAAAGGAGAGGCCAGGTCCTTTTTTGAAAACTGAGCAATTACGAATCCAAAATCAAGCAATAAACTTTCTTGATTAGCAATAGCTGCAATCTATCCTACACCTTTATTTTTAGGAACAATCATGTCGATATTATGACATTCCACAACGTACTATTTCATTATCATACTAAAACAATAATCACATTAGCAAGGTTCCTGTCTCCTTTCCTCGCATCAAGAGCTACACGCAGATATCCCTTTTAATTGCTTCCAGAGAAACGTCTGGTCCTGCCAATGCAATTGTAACAGACCACAGTGCATCTCTGGGTATACCTGACCACCGCATACAGCTTGAATAGACTTGGTTTTGGGAAGTCAACAAACCACTTCAGCCTGAACCATTACTGAAACAGTCTGGATTCACAAACAACTGTAATTGTCACACTGCAAGCAGAAGAAGGACTATAAGCTTACAAAAATCTGCTAGAATCAGCCACTTCTGAAAGTTGTATTGTATGTGTGATAAGTATTAGTAAGAATATGGTTCAAGACATCAGACACTGCCCACAGAAAGCAAATACTTAATGGTTTAGATTGAATAAGAAGAAAACCCATTAGATCTGGACAGATAAGGACACCCAGAAAAATTAAGATAAAAGGTAGTCTATTTAACAGAGGCCAGCCTAACCACCGTAACATAAACCAGAACCAGCTTTGGTGGAAACTTTTGTTTGATAAAGCTGAACATTTTTCAAGTCTAGCTATCTAAAGTTTTCATTGGTTGTTGACTGTACTGGTTCTGTAGAAGCATCACTTACAGTCCTTCATTTCTTGAGTCTGATACTTTCTCTTTGGGGTCTCAAAGACTCAATCTCTGCATTATTATATTGTGAAAGATAGAACATGTTTTCTGGGGCTGACTGCAGTGTAAGATTCTCACTGATAATCTGCTGGCTTCAAGGGAAGTCTGCGTGCTAGCTTTAGCAAGACCTGGAACAGCAGTAGTTTAGCTTTTAGAAGAACAAAAGAAAAGCAACACTGGAACAGATCAAATATCCATCTCTGACAGCAACCAACAGAAAAGAGCGTAAGTACAGAAAGGCATAGATACTCTCCCAACTGTGGCTGCAGCACTTCCTGCAGAGGTGGCACCTCAGGTATATAATGGTCCTCAACAGATTTTTTCAGATTAATTTGTCGAGTCCTTTTCTGAATTCATACACATTTCAGCATACGCTGTATCCTGTGCCAAGGAGTTCTGTAGCCTAATTGTGGACTTCATGAAATGCAGCATTGTTTTGCTTGTGCTGAATCTACCAGGTGTTAACTTATTTTGATAGCTGTTAGTTCATGTTCTTCAGCAGATAAAACAGTTGCTCCCTATCTATTTTCTCCATTTCACTTGCACTTTTATAAACCTTTACTTTATTCTTCCCTAACCATAACCTGCAAATCATCTCTCTTCTAGGCTGAAGAGTCCTCTCTGTGTATCTAGTCACTGATCCTGTGTTGTAACTAACTGAATTGTTCAGTTGCTTGAAAACAAGAAAAACACAAACGTCCAGACTGGTTTTTACTGCATCACTGGCTTGTAACTCACCTTTAGATTACTCCAGCTAATGTCAGCCTCAATGTGAATTAAGTTAAGTCAGAGTAGAGCCAAATTAAAACCGAAGTTGGTAACTTATTTAAAAGGATAAACAGATTTGAACAAAGGATAAATTAATTTAAACATATCTCCACTAGAATTCTGAGCTAATCGATTTAGATTTTTTTTTTAATACAAAGGAAAAGTGAAGCAGGAAGTGTATCTGTCTTCATCACTTCAATATCCACCAGGGATATGGAGCTACGACTGTCATTTGCAGTTTGACAACCACAGGAAACTCTGCCTGTAAAGAACCATGTTCAAAGGAGGAATGTAATAGCATGATTTCATCTCACGCAGATAAAATTCAGACCCTGTGCACATCACCTTTGCAGTTCTGTTGCAAGTCGGACATCCGTTTAAAGATGCCTTCACAAGAGCAGAAGCTATGACACATCTGCCTCTGTGGGAAATTACAGAAGTTTGCCAGTTTAGAGTCAGTTACAGAAAGTTAATCAGGCAAGAAACTAAGTTGTGTTCCAGGAAAACGCAGCATGCGATAGACTAGGCTGACATATGCCAAGTAGGAAGGTAAGCCCTGTACCTCTTGGGGCGGTCAGTAGAAGCAGCAAATATTTCACATATGAATTATCAGATCAGGTGGAAAAAGGTGCATATGAAAAGGCGGTTATAGTGAAGAAGGGAAAAAAAAAATCTCAGAGAAGATGGAACTCCCTAGTGATTACGATGGAACTGATACAAAATTTACCATGCCAATCACCTGTTGGAGATATTGTGCAGCTGGCAGATTAAGTGGTAAGTGCTGATACAAAACCATAGAAACATGTTTTACTTGCCTTTATGGTTGCACAAACTAAATAAGACTTACTGAGCTAAATTAATGCTCTCCTAACAGGTCTTTTCGGTATACTACCCATAACCTGCACAAGCTCCTAGCTCTACTTGGGAAATTTAAAATGTACTTATCCCTAAATGAACTTCTCAATCATGATTTCAGCCACTTCAAAACAGCAGCAAGGGATAAGTTTGAAATCCAACATTGCTATCATTTTCTAGGACCACCGACACAAAGATGATAAAGGAGTTCAGTAATGCTATGCTCATTCATTAACATGTCTGGAAAGCCACTTAATAAGAAACAAATCTAACGTAACAGGAGCACTAACCAGCGACTGTCGGAACAGGAAACACTTCTTTGGGTCAATACCACAGGCAAGGACGGCAGCAGTGGTGTCCAGTATGTTCTGGCGCAGGACAGCTGGCTCCTTGGGCATGGTGAGAGAGTGCATGTCCATAATGCTATACAGCACGGAGCTGCACTCTTCCTGCAGATTCACCCAGTTCTGAATGGCTCCAAGGTAGTTACCCAGATGAGGCGTCCCAGTTGGCTGAATACCAGAGAAAATCCGATCCACGACCATATTCTGTTACAAAGCATTGGTAAAATTAACACATGCATTTTTTTTGACAGATTCTTTTCTATTTTAAAGTAATTAATAAAGCCTCACTTATGCCTGTCTCTTCTCTCCTTCTGTCAATGTATTAATGTATAAATTACCTCAGGATTGACTAAAAATAATTGCAGTAAGTCAGTCAAAATACTCTATCTTACTGCAGAGAGACTGACAACTAGCATTAATTTTAAACTGTCAGACTGCATATGCAAACAAACATAGCTGTAAACAAGATCAGTGAAAACTAGATCTCAGAAACCAAGTGGTAGATTCTTTCATCCTTTTTTGCGCTGAAGCTGTATGTTTCTCTTTAGTACATTATCCACTCTGATACAGAAACTTAGGATCACAGCATAGAGAAATTCAAACATTTTTGTTGTAAACATATGCAATATCCAAGTAGATTGCCATCTTAACTCCCATGAACATTGAAGTCTTATTTTTCTAGCTGCAAAGAGCATTTTGAGTGGTTCCTGAAAGAAACCTAGTCCTTGACCCAAAGGTCAAAGAATAATGGAAGAAATTATCGAAGTTCTGAAACTATCCATCTTGGCAGCAATAGAGTTTCCAAAAGGGCTCTACAAAGAAATACTGCTATAGCTCAAGATCACACCTGGAATATTGTGGATGCATCAGTACCAGTAAAATGTCAACATCTGAAGGGAGTTCACAGAGAAGCAGCAAAAAATTATTAAGAAGCTGAGGTTCTGAGCAAAGATTAAAAAGCTTAAAACATGTATAGCTTGGCTAAGTGACGGTTACCATCTTGGAAAGTTTGTTTTCCTGCATCCCAGCCCTCCATCCGACCATTTTCTCACTGCCCCAAGCTGTCAGCGTATGATCAATTACCTCCCCCACCTTTCCAAAGAATTCCACTGTATTCAGAAAGTAACTCAGCAATATTTTATGTGAAAATGCTTGTTATGTGCCAAGTTGTAAGAGCATACAAGACTGCTCAACTTATAAATGAGGGTCCCACCAACCTCAGCAGGGAGTCCCAGTCACAAAGCTGCACAATACAAACCCTCAGACTCTGTTGTATGGCAGGAACATCAGCTTCATTATGCCTCTGGCTGCATGATTTTTTTCATGCTAAATTTTATAAGCAACATCTATAACAAAGTAGAGAGAATTCATTTACTGCTGTAGTCCGTTTTCATTTCTGTGAATCTCTTACAAATGTACGGATGAGAAAAAAAATAATGAAGTCATACAACTATGAAACCACACAAAATGGCAGTAAAAGTCAAGGCCAAGTATCATTACTTTTAACTATTAAAAAAAGAGACTTCAAATTGACTTAATTAATTTTGACTCAGACTCAAGAAAAATTAATGAGAAAGTGTTTCCAAGTGGAATAGGACTTTTTTTTTTTTAACATGATCTATAGTTCAGAAAAGCCTAGCCCATTTCCTTCAAAATCTGCTGAAAAATTCTCTTTGCTTTCAAAGTAAGCCTGTTTTTCAGATCAAGACCATTTTCTCATCCAATGTTTAAGTGTTTGCACTGACAGGTAAGAGCAGGTTTGGGCTAGCAGCATGCTAATTTCTCCTGCTCACATAAATGCCTACACATTTAAGTCCAGGCAGTAACCCCCTCACCCCATCCCAAATATCTGCTTGACTTCTAGGTATATTCTTGAGTCAGTTCCTCAGTGCTCTTGGAACCAGCACAGGAGCTGCAAGGTAGTCACTGCAATGAAAAGCACACCATTTCCTCCAAGAGCAATTCTAACTTCCAATTCTCGTGCTCCAGTTCTTGACCATCCATGCCTCTTTTCTCCATTACACAAAAATGGAATTATGCTACTCAATTCCTTGTCTGCCATTTGATCCCTTGTTTTTCTAGGAACCTATATCAGAGCATTCATCACCACTTGCAGAAGCCCCTCACCTCCCACTAAGCTACTACCTGGCCCAAGGACTGCAGCCAGCTTTTTGTTAACACTGAGAAGGGCCAGGTGCTCACCTAGAGAAGGAGGCATACAGAATCCCAGCATACATAAATTAAATGAAGTCTTATAGAAACTCAGGATTCTCTAGGCTTCAGAGCTGTGCTTCTATTGTTAAGGGCGTAGAGCAGTTGCTAGGCAATGCAACAGGTACTTCACAGGCATAACATGTGTCTTTTGCGTCCCATGTTCCTGCTCTTCACCCAGAGAATAAGAGCTCAAGAAGAAAACAAGGCTATAAATAGATGATCACTAAGACGGTGTTCTGTCCCTACAGGGATCCCAGAACAGCTGATTCTTTGTCAGAGCACATTTCTTCTTCTCCTCTCCCTGTCTCCCCTCACTCAGTTCAAATCCTGATGCTCCTTCCCACAATTATTTCTCCCCACAGTGCTTCCTGCTTTCCACTGCCCGTTTATACACCTGTTTAACCACACTTTTCTACACAGGCTATGGCTTCTTACAGCCCTACTCTCCATTTTCTTATCAGATAGTTTCATCCCTCCCATGTTCCTGTATTCTTTTCTTCCTCCACTTATGCTTCCCCACCCCCTGCTTCCCAGAAGAGCTCTTGCATGGTATATCAAGACAGTAAAGAGGCACAGAGTATGCCATATGGTAAGGAAGCTATTACTGCCTTGACTCCAGTGACTTTATATAAAATATGTTTCCTACCTGCACTGTTAGAATAGCTAAGAAACTTCATGATGCTCTAGAAATCCACTATGGATGCGCATCAAATAAAGTATGTTAGGATGACCACATTAAAGCATGGTGCAGAAACTTGCACATCTTTCAACTGCAGTCTAGACAAAGACAGCATCACCTGGAATGTCTCCTGATGTTACTGCTTCTTTTCCCTGGGACCCTGAAGCTAGTGCTACTTCAGTGCAGAAACAGCTCTACCCCCTGGGGTAACTGCCTGTTAAGTGGGAATCTCTGTGCAGTCAGCACAGATAAGCTCACATGCCAATACCTTGACCCAAAAAGAGCTGGCACCCTGAACCTGTGGAGAACAGTTCTGCCTACAAACCTTGTTGGTCCCCAAGTCACGCAGACTCCATTCCCCTGCAGCCACAGTCCCTGCTTCATATGCTTCCAAGACATGTTCATGATCTGCCTTTTCCTCCTTCCCAGATCACTGTAGATTAAGTCACTATGAACATATCTAATGTACTGGCAAAATTATGTCCCCTAATTTGAGAATCATACACACAAATAAATGGTACAAATGCAATTTAGGCAGGTAGTGTGAGAACATTTTTCACCAAGAAAATACAAGATATCAGTGTTTCAACATACACTATACATTCAAATTCTGTACTAACTCCAAATATTTGAAGGGTAACACTGAGCTAATTAAAGATACGTTTATTGTAACACTACATAAGTTAGCATCTGTTTACACACTACATGTTGGAAAGAAAACACCCAAGTGCAATGTAAAATGGACATAGTTTCATATAAAGAGATAACAAAGTTCTCTGTCTATCCAGTGAAGAGTATACCTGTGAAAGCAAGCATGGAATCTTTAATGGTGTTTGTACGTTCAAACGGTAAACAACTACTTATAAAAGGTTTGTTCAGTATATGGGCCATACATATCAAGTTAAACATGAGAAACAAACAGTAGCAGTATTATACTGAGTCTAAGGCTCAGCAATTACTTAAGTATGGAATTTGCAGAAACAAGTAAATCCAATAAGGAAAACTGAGCTAGGCTGGACCTGGGTAAAGCACTAGCAAGTACATTACAAAGAACAAATGCACACAGGCTCCCAGCTGAGGGACCAGTTGACTAGAAGTCTTTCATCTTTAACTCCTTTGATTCCATTTAACAACACAAAGCACGAGATGTTACAGCAAGTAGGGTGGTATGAAATATTCCATTGCGTTAGCAGAAGTCTATATTAAAAAAAGCCCACACAAAACACCCGTAAATGAATCTTGGATTTCTAGCACTAAAAATATACAGAGAACATTACTCCTTTGGAGAGAGTTTATGTTCCCTGTTTGTTCACTCTGTGAGAAGCAGCGGGCAGCATAGCAGCGTGGCAGGGGAGTTCTGCCTGGTACCATGAAATCATGGGGCTGGAATGCACTTCAATGGTCAGGGGATGGGAGCTGTGTGCTCGAAAGTACTGGAGTTGGAAAAGGATAAAAACAAAAGGAGTGAAGACTTCCCAATGGAGCAGAGTGAAAGCCACAAGACATGCAGCTCCAGCCCACAGGCACTCACTCATTCAGACATCTGTAGTAAGCACAGTGTGAGCCTGCTGTTTGTATGTTTAACTCTGTGTGGTGTGTGCACCTACACCAGTAGTGCTGCATGTTAACCTTCACTCCTGTTAAGAGTGTAGTATCTGACAGATGTTTTAACATCTATTATTAGTTTTCTCTCAATAAGACTTCTACATGGCAATTCCAAACATCACAATGCATTTCTCAGCAGCATTTTAAATGAGGCTTGGCCCAAAACCCATTAAGATTCAGGTGTTCTCTTACCTAACCTCCTTTTTCATGATGAGATGAACAACTGCTGCTCCTTATACTCAAAAACTGTCAACATCCAAATGCTCTCAAATAATCAGGAATAAACATTACATTCTTTTCCCAGAGCAGGATGGCTAAAGTCTGGCCCCAACACCCTGCACTATGGCCACATCCATTTTCAATGCAAAAGAGTATACTGGAAAAGATGATAGCTTCCAAAATCCAATGCTGCTCTCTTGGACTCAAGCAAAGCTTATGTCATATGCCACACCTGCAGTAAGGAGAGCTACAATTGTCAAGGCCTCAATTCAGCAGTCAAAACCACACTCATTCCCTGCTCATGAGACAAATGTGCCAGAACTGGAGAAGACACCGAAGTTACGAGAGTTAAGGAAATCCTATCTGCGTGTCTCCTAAAGACCATCACAAACAGCTTTATTTTTAAAAGGAAAGAAGGTGTTAACAGCATGCTTGTCTAATTGAAAGAATTTTATGAAGAATATTAGTAAAGTCAACTTGATGCTGTTCGGTTATATAGGGAAATGTATGTATCGTACACAACTTTCTCATGTTATTAATAACACGGGCAGACTGACTTCAAGACCACTGAATCTTACAGCTTTGAAGACCACCAAATCTTTAAAAGAAACATGCAAACCGCCTAAAAATTTATACTCGCCTTAGACTGAGTTTCAGTTTGCTTTTTGCCCTTAGTGGGCCAAACTATTTCCACATACTAAGCATGGTCAGCCATTCTGTATCAGAAAACAACACCTTTCATTATTTATAGGAAACCTGGAGAAGGAGGACAATCAATTTTAGGGGTTAAAATGTTCATCTCAGAAAGCAGACACAGGAATCTCTTATCTGTTAAAGAGCACCCAGAGAAGCTTCCAAGCTCTTCCCCAGCCCAGCAGCACTAAACCCTAAAAGCAGCTATGCAGTTCTTTGGATGCTGGTAGCTGTACATATTGCATTTCCAATTGTGTTTAAAAGCTTTTTGCAACCTCCAGAGCAGGATGCCATATGCTCCTTAAACCATCTGCAGATGGTTTCACAATAAAGTTTCTCTATTTCATTCCATGACTTTCAGCTGACTCAAATTTACTTTGTTAATACCCTCTAATTTAGACATCTGTACAATTTGAGTACTTATTACTCTGAGATATATATATATAAAATTGATATCTAAACAACACAACAGCTACAAGACATCTTCAAAAAAGCTAAGGATCTACCCAGGCAAAACATTTACAAGCTTAAAAATTGAAATTAAAATATTAATAGTTACTTTAGAAAAACCTGTGAAAACATGTCTTTCTTAAAAATTAAGCATTAGAGTCTGGAAAGTATGAGTTCAAGATTCCTTTAAAAACAAGCATGGAAGTGTACAGCTAACCATAATCTAGCATTGTTTTTCCAAACTAAAAATCAATTAGAAAGCAAAAGACAATCCCATTGCTGAAAGCATTTCTTTGTATCACTGACCATAAAGTTACAGGGCTCCTTCCGTGAGCTCAACACCACATCTGCAACATTTAGAATGGTAAGTCCCCCTTTTATTTGTATGAGGAGCTACCTCTGCCTCCTTTAAAATTATAGCAAGTTACCCTTTTTCATTTTATTTTTACATTTTTAAAGATTTTTAAGACTTCACCAGGAAGATTTTTTGTTGTTGTTCTTTTTAAATTGATCAGGATAAGCGCCAGGCAAACTCAAGCATGAAACTCTCATCATACTGGAACACAAACCATGGATACAAAATACAGCTATTTGGAGAGGTAACTAGTGATTTGGGAAGCCTCAGATTGCGTTCATTCAAAAGAAGAAACCAATTCAAGCCTCTGAAAGTGCTGAGAATCCACACTGAAAAGATCCATGCAGATCAAAACATCTAATGTCACCAGCCAATTCTTGGTATCCTGACTATACCTTTCATGTTTAGGTTTATGAATTCTCTGAGGGTTGAATACAAGTATTTACCTGCTGAATACACGTATTTGCCTGGAACGGTCAACAGAAACCTGCTTCTCAAACATGTAGCAAAATCAGTCATAATACAGTTCCTCTACTTCACAAAGGAGTTACACAGAGCCTCTCTTCTTTATAACCCCACATAAATACTGCCATCATACACTTGAAATGACAGCAGACAAGCTACAAGTATAATGAAACCTTATGCCTTATAAACACTTTCACCTCTTTGTGGGTTTTAAAAACAGAAAAAGCTAGCATCCAGTCAAGGAGGTAGGAGAAAGCTGCCAATAGACAGCCAGTTCTCAGGACTGCCTAGGAAAACATTTATACAATTACATAAAAGTATACATCAAAGTTGGGCTGGTTAGAGTCTGGTTTAGACCTATTATTTAACACAACAGACCACAAGATGATGACATTAATCCTGCCCTAGAAGTACAGAGGCAGTACATCTCAGCTTTTCAGTCTACCCAGTGATGGGGGAGACAGACACTTACATTTTCAAGACCCCCACTAGCCATATATAGAGGTATAAAAATAAACTCCCAAATCTTTTGCTAATTGTATTCTTCGAGTAACTGAAGGTAAGTACAAGGCTTCAGACTAACCAATTTCTGTAGACTTTGTTCATAAAGCTATCCAAGCAAGCTAACTGATAGGAGACAGGCTTATGCCTCTATCTAGAATGTATCTAATAAATATTTCCATCTTTACATTAAATAAAGACTTGCTCAGAAGCTCACTTTTGGGCTGAAACACAAGCAAGAGATTTTAGACCTAAAAAAAACACCGTTACAGAAAATTATGACAGTATTACAATAGCAGCAGTACAATAGCAGCAGAAATCACCCTGCAACCCACAGTGGTGGTTACTATTCACATGCTATAGCATTTAGCTGCTCTGCTTTATTTTAACAGCTATTTAGTCAGGGCAGAACAGGTGAAGAGCCGAGTGAGATCTGCAGCATCAGAGCTAATTCTAAACACAGGTGGTGGGCACGACGGAGAGAGCAGGAAGCCGACAGGAGAATCACTGCTGACATCTACGACAGGAAAGATTGATGGCTTCCCTCTCTAGTTTTCCCCACTGTGTAGGCACGCAGGGGGTGGGGGAAAGGGACGGAGAAGCTGCTGTGCTGGCGACATAACACACCACACAGCCTCCACAGCACCAGCGCTGATTAATGAGACTGGAACGACGCAGGAAACAGCAAAGGATCATTCACAGACTTTGCTCTTCTTGTTATAATTTTAGCCGTGGCGGTTCATTTCGCCCTAGTTGTCCCAAACTGAAGCAAGTTCAAATTTGCCAGAGGAAAAGAAAACGTGAAAGTCAAAGGGAAGAAAGAGCAGCATTAAGCAAATACAGACACGAGTAAAACACACAAATTGGAAAATTTGAAATTTCAAACATGAAGATCTTCCCAACAGGGATCAAAAAGGAAAGAAAAAAACCCCAAAAACTTGCCTCAACCTCAGAGACAAAAGAAATTCTTTGGCTGACAACAGTCCCCAACTACTGCATCTTTTGCATCTGTCTATGGTTTTTTATTTCCCTCATTAATACTTTGCAACTTCAAAGCTCTCGTTGCTAAAATGATATGCTCATCTGTTAATATTGGCTTAGCAAAGCCTGTCTTCAGACAGCTATTAAGCAGCAAATGAAGGGAAACCAGATGAGTCAGATTTTACTAGCTAAAGCATAAATTTTAAAGCCTAACTGGGACAATTTAAGTGTTAATGTTATTAGAGAGAGAAAAAAAATTGAAGGAAAAGGGAAACTTAGAAGCAGTCTATGTACTACAGACTTTACTTCATTTATTGCTTTTTAAGCAATTACTTCTCCGCAAACTTGCTGTAGAAACCTTTAAAACGTGTTTATCTTGATCTGGTAATTCAATACATCAAATTCATCTGGTACGAATGCTATTTCATCATGCTTGATTCTTAAAATTAGGGATTAAAGATCTAACATTAAATTAGAAAGAAACATACTTAGACCAGAGCAAGTTTTCAGGTAAACAGCTTCTGAAAAAGGATTAACTCGTTGCCCAGAAACTGAACTAAATTAAGATTTAAACAGCACTGCCTGGTACCCCTTTCTTGAATGTCAAATGCATTTATATTTAACCTTAAGTAACATTTTAATATTTATATTTAAAATGAGAAACACATTTAAAGGAGGAACATTTACAGCACATACTAACCCCACTCTATAAATTTAACCCTGCTCTCTAGGGCTAGCAAAAGAATACAGTATAACTGCATTTGGGTTAGGCTGCCCTCTCATGCTGCCTTGTTAAAGATGACTAAGCAAATGGATCCTTTAATGTGGTATGCTGCGTCCCGCAAATGTATTCTCTCATTTGCCTTTATGAGCTCCACGTGCCACTCCATGTGCTAGTGACAGCTGTACTGACAGACGCAAGGATTATCTACAGCAGGTTGCCACAGTTCACACTGCCACACAACAGAAGGTACCTCTGGACCCAAGGCAGCCACGGACCCTTCCCTTCCACGCTGAGTGAAACAGGTTATACAAACTCTGGCTAGGGGACTTCTAAGCAGCCAGCACTCTACAAAACAGAAGAGCTGGCTCAAGTACTCTGCAGAGGTCCTAGGACAAGAGGTGGTGATAATATTTGACAGAGCAGGAAGGGTTTGTGCACAGTCAGTAAAGGAACCAAGCACTGGGTCTGCATGCAGCCAACGGCAGTCACCAATCTTCCTCTAAACCATGATGTCTTCCTTAGCAAGGACACAGCCTGATAGTTGTCTTTTTTTTTTTTTGTGCTGTGCTCCCTACAGTTTTCCACATCAACTGGAAGGACAGCATACTATGGCATCTGTTCAAAGCTGAGACATACCCCAAAGAGGTGCAGTTACAGAGCAAGTCCAGCGCATGCTGACACATGCGCTACTTCTGCACCTCCTGGTTTTCAAAGACATACACAGAACTGCAGTTAATGGTTTCAAATGGTCCAAGACAGGCAGCAGCCTATCAGCCTTAACCCTGCATTAACTATTCTCAAACCATTTACTTCCCTTTTTTTAAGCTAAGACATAAAGCTTCTTCAATCAAACTACCTAACCACAGACATTAACTGCAGGCCTTATCAGCCCATTTCACCCAGACTCAGTGAAAGGGTAAAGGACTTAAGAACACTATGTTCTTACAACTACCACACAGGTAAGGTGCTAAGAGATTAACCAAATTAGTGCCTCACTGACAGGAGGCTGCAGCAGGAGCTAAGTGTGCTGAACCATCATCAGGAACATTCTGGCCAGCTGGGCAAGGCACAAATGTCATGCCAGTTCAGTATGTGCTGCTTCCAAATCCATTAGATGATGCACACAATGCTTAAAGCTGAAAATTTGATAGTTACAGTACTGTAGGCATTGCTTGGAGAAGGTGGCACAAGGGAAAAGGAGAGGAAGCAGAGACACAGACTTATTACACTGTGGAGAACACCCCTAAGACACAAATCCATAGAAAAACTAGTTTACTCTTCATTGAACAATGTGGCTGAACCAGCAGCAACCAAACAATTAAAATTTGAGGGCACAGATGCCTTCTGGAAACAGTTCTTTGAAGCACCCACCAGGTCTGCCTTCCTCCTGATCCAGCTGCAGCCCCGTGGGCTGACAGAAGGCACACTGGCACAGCAGCAGCGGGCCAGGGAGCGAGCAGAGAACCTCATGCTCCACTCCAGGACCTCACCTAAGTGGAGTTACTCTGTATCAGTCAGCTTAACTTCTTAAGTTCTTGGAAAAATACAGGAAAAAATAAAGAACTTAGAAGAAATTACAGCTATAAACAGCAGACAGCAGTGTTTCTCAAGAACTAGATCACTCTAATAACCTTCTATAGCACAAAAGATGCTAGAATGGAGAAGTAGTACTGAAGGTTATATCCTGATTTTCATTAAGTTCCAATGTTATCTCAGTTTCCCACAAGAAACATAATATATGCTGCGGGTGGAACTGGACAGAAAAAAAACCAAAATGACACTTGTTGATGGCTTACAGTGGTTGTGAAAAGATATACCAAATACAGTTTTACAGGGTTTTCTCTTGGGTCCATTATTATTTAACATTTTAATATCTTCATTAGTAATCTGGATGATGAAATAAAGAGTATTCATTAAATCTGCAGATGACACAAAGGTGGAAGGATGATAAGGGCTCAAAATTATATTGACAAAGCAAAGAAACGGTCTGAAAAAACAGGATGCTGTTTATCTATACAGAAAGAACTACTGCACAAACACAGGAAGGAGAACAGCTTTCCAGGCAACAACTACAGAACAGGATTTGGGGTTTGCAACATTTTAGAAGGTGAGTATGAATCAATATCATGCTGCTGCAAAAGCACCACTTTTATAAAATACAGCAAAAGTTGCACAGGAATATATGAATTGGATTAAAATCCAGAAGACACAAAACAATTTATTCATCCTGCTCGGGATGAGGATGGTCTCAAGCTGGAGCACTGGGACATGTTTTAGGTCCTGTGTTTCAAAACAGTGGTAGAAAGAGGGCATAGAAGTACAACCAAGTCCAATGAGAGACCTCAGAAATAAGACTACGGAGGAAAGCCTAAAAGAACTGAGGTTTAGTCCAGTGGAAGGAAGACTGTGGAGGGACAAGGTCTTAAACATGCCTTAAATATGTAGTCTTCTACATATGATGTTTGGGACCATGGTTAATAGGGTAAGAAACAACGAGCTTAAGTTGCAGTAAGAAAGATTCAGACCAGATGTAAAGAAAACTTTCCAACGGTAAGAAAAAGAAAACATTTCAGAAGAGTGTTTAGAGAGGTTCTTTATTAAAAAAAAAAAACAAAAACAACCCCCACGAGATGTGTTGATAAAGATGCAGGGGCAGCTAATTTTTGTTTTGGGCCAGGGGAAGCACCAGATCACCTCTAGTTGGGTCTCTTCTGGTCCTCTGAGATCTATATGATCTCATATAGGCATGATTAAGGTCAAAGTGCAATGACCAAAGAGGATGGAAGAGAAATTAGAGTTCTATTTAGATAGGCTAGATCTCATGGCATTTCAAGATTCAAGTCTTTCTACTTACATTTAACAAAATTTAAGAATTGAGGCCTTTTCACAGGTAGCAGCTGAACACTGACATGCTTTGAAAAACCATTCTGTGTTGTCAAGAGATGTGAAATACAGGTTAACATTTAATACTTGCAGTCTGGTATATACCTAAATTCAGAAGTGTACACTGCTTCAATAGAATAAAACTGATAGCAACAAGTGAAGAATTAGCACTCAGTTTGCTACATGATACAGGCATTACTGTCAAAATGTAAAGAAAAGTATATCGTACTTCTAAATTATAAATATAGGTTATTTGATATAGGAAATATTGATCTGCTTTTAAGTTAATAGATGAAACCATTTTAAGTACCAAAAACATCACAATCTTAAAGCAAAACAAAACAAAAAGCTAAAGAATGCCCCCCCAACTAAATACTTCCCTCCCAGAGAAATTAAAGAAGTTTTATGTTTTTGATCACAGTAGTATCCAAATCTCTCAAAAACATCTGATCACTCTTGCTCCTTCTCTGACCTCTAGCTGAAAGAGAGTTTATTATATTTTTTATGTATTTTGTTCAAGTGAGGAGCCTGCTTGCTACCAAGATTGCCCTATGGGATATAAACAAAGACTATCAACTTACATCTAGAGGGATGTTTTTTAAAAAATATTTTTTGTTTGGAATTACTATGTTTCTTCAGAATATTGTCCTAGAAACTCAAAGAGTAGTTCATTTCCTCTCCATTATTTTATTTGGCAATTTCCTGTAGCAAGGAAAAGTTGGCTTCATTTCACATGGGGCCAAAATTAACACAGCTGCTCAAAAAGTTTCACCTTGTGGTCACTGCCTGAAATTCATCTCAGGTGAAAAGGAAAGTTTTAAAACCACCTGATGGCTGTTGAGAGGCCTTAGGACGTGGAAGTCTCAGTAAATTCCCTAACGGTGCACACATGCACAAAGAAAATGCTACAGCTGGTCCTCCTTGTCTATGCTGAAGAGAATTCTATCAATTTAAATATTTTAGACACAATCATACTTGTATCAGGGACTTCTACAGGATTTTAAAAACTTCTGCTGAAGACAGACAATACTCATAGAATACATTTTTACTACTGTTTTTATCAGTGCAGGTTGCTCCTGAAATCACCGGACTGGGCTGTTTCCACAGAAAGGACAAACAATGGACAAGGAATGTATGAGGGGGACAAAGACAGAGAGGTTCATTTGTGCTCACATCTTGCCCTCCAAGAGGATGTAGCCAAGGCATGTTCCTGTGCCCAGGAGCTGTCCTGGTTTTGGCTGGGATAGAGTTAATTTTCTTCCTAGTAGCTGGTACAGTGCTGTGTTTTGGATTTAGTATGAGAATAATGTTGATAACACACTGATGTTTAGTTGTTGCTAAGTAGTGCTTACACTGGCCAAAGGGATATGCCATACCATATGACATCATGCTCAATATATAAGCTGGGGGGAGTCGGCCGGTGGGGGGCAGCGATCGCTGCTCGGGAACTGGCTGGGCATCAGTTGGCAGGTGGTGAGCAATTGCATTGTGCATCACTTATTTTGTATATTCTTTTATCATTATTCTTATTTTCCCTTCCTTTTCTGTCCTATTAAACTGTCTTTATCTCCACCCACAAATTTTACTTTTTTTTCAAATTCTCTCCCCCATTCCACGGTGGGGCGGGGGGGCAAGCGAGCGAACGGCTGTGTGGTGTTTAGCTGCCTGCTGGGTTAAACCACAACAGGAGCACAGAAGCTCATCTGGATGCCCTAGTTTAGATACAAGCACTGACCCCAAAAAGTAATGGTCAATAAAAGCTATAGTGTCTTCCTAAGGAATTTAATCTGAGGTTGAGTTGAAGATAGGATGAGTCTGTATTTCCATTGAACAAGCAGACTGAATTTACAGCTGATGATGTTTTCTGTATACAGAGCAAATTCTTTGCTTACATGAGAGGAAGTTCTTATAGGACCGGTATCTAATGCGCACCAGCATCTTCAGTCACTAGCACAATAAAGCGCTGGTTAAAAAAGTCTGCCCCTTGGTCACTAACATCTAAGGAATGTAAAAACAAAAGCAATGCAGATAAGGATTTGTAGCAGTACAATTAAGCCTTATCATGTTTGAGACCTAAAGCACGTAGAAGTTTATAGAACATTACCTGTGAGACTAGAACGGCCACAGCACACGCCACCCAAGTCACAGCAAACTGTAGTCACAGTCCCGCTTATTACACACCTTGAGCCCAGAAACGTCAAACAAAAAGTTGCCTAGTTTGTGTGTGACACTCACTGCTTTGTTTTAAAGATGAGCTCTCCCTTGTTAACTTACCTGTATTATTCAAACTGGCCCACAGGAAAGCAGGCAAATTACCAACTCTCAACTTGGATGTACCCTTTGGAGCACGTCAGTGTAAAAGAAGCCGACTGTTTGTACTGCAGGTATCCCAGAGATGTGTAATACTCCATTTTTCTTTGACTACTGGCAAGTATTCTACAAGAGACTTACAATCAATGTTGCATGGCCAACTGTAAAAATGTCCCTCTGAAACGAGTGACAGCACCTTTGGCTGTTCTGACCTCGCTTGATGAACATGCAAAGTGCTGACACTGCTTTAATTCTGCAAAGATCTCAAATGTGGATCTCTTCCAGAAAAAGACCCCCCAAAAATAGTGGAAGTGTATGAAGAGCAGAATGTGTACTCGTTCTTGGTGGCAGCAATTACATGGGCTAATTTGTTGCCAGCAGAGATGCAAAATGAGATTTGGTCAGGAATTCAGAGGGCTGGACCCCTCATTCCCTTTACATAAGCAACAAAGAGGCTTTGAAATGTTTGAAACTGTTTTGTTCTTCCATGCAAACGGAAAGCACCCTATGGATGCCTATTAAGTAAAGTCTTTCCACATCTTGGCAAGTATGTGATTTCAAGAAAAATATTTGCAAATGGATAACCCAATTCAAGTAGAAGTCAAAGACCACCTTTGAAAGGAACTTTGATGTGGCTATAAAAAGATTATATTTAGGAAGGATAGCATAACGTGGTTCTGTCATCAAAAGTTTGTACCTCCCCACATTTCTTTGCTGTTGTTAATGTAAAAAGCAATGCTGGTAAGCAGAAAAGTGAATGCCCATGAGACCTAGGATTAAGGCAGAATCCCTGAAAAGAACTGTTCCTGCTGTTGGATAAGCTCAAAACAGGCCATTTAGCAATCTCGCTGCCAAAGGACAGGGATATTAGAGTATCTACTAATGTGAAAGCAAGTGACAGAAATAGTTGCTATGTGAATCTTTGGAAAGATCATCAGGAAGCCTGGAGTCTTTTATTAACATGGAAATGTTTCTATATCTTTTCCAAGACACAGCTAACACGGCAGATTCCAAAGTCAGAACTATGCACCTGGCAAAAGGAAAAAAGGTGATGGTGAGCCTAGGAAGTTGTGAAGATGCTAGCAATTCAATTTTTTTTGAATGCTGGCCAACAACCTTCCAAATGAGATTAACAGTTGAGCATCCAGATTGTGAGGAGGACACTATGAAGACCAAGGTATAATATTTGATTGTCACTCAGTGTATGTGACCAGAAACAACAGTGATGGGATTCAAAACCACATATACTCCACCTGTCAGACTGGGAGTATGTATACAGTTTCATCTCACTTTAGCTTCTGAATACTTCTGGGAATTAGAAGAGTTATACAGGAGCTTTGAGCCTCAAAAATGGAAACTTAGCACTATCCAACCCTGGGATCTTTCTGCACAGGAGCGTAAATATTGACACCCACCTAAGTAGGTGAACTAGATGGGTTACCCCACTTTGAAATATCAACAAGCAGCACTTAATTCACCTTCTAGTGTGTACTGTAAGGCTCCAAACCCCTTATCTACAAACAAGGTAATCTAAACAAAAAAAAGTTCCTAGTCTGTACAGTTATGAAAGTGCCATCTAAATACAAATGAAGCATAGCAGGGTTTTATCTGCCTGGTTATGAAGATAACATCAGCATCCTGGTAGTAGTTCATAACACGACCTATGTGCAGCACCATGAAAATTGAGGAAACCCCTATTAGTGCTCCCTCCACACAACATTAATTCTTCATTCAGATATTGTGCAGCCATCACCGAAACAATCGGGTAAACTTCACCTTTCCGTTACTTCTGCCAGCTCCAAGAAGTGGAAGCAAGCCCTAGCATAATTCAAAGAACTCGAAGTTAAAAGTAAAAGCGGACATTTCACTTCTGGTAGCAATCATCACATTTCAGCACAAGAATGAGGGAAATGAAAAAATAATGAAAGTAATGAAAAATGTAATGAAAGTAATGAAAAACACACACATTGTTTATGTGTGTGTGTTTGTGTGTGTATATATATATACACAAATATATGTCTATTTCCTTTCCCCCACAGTGAGAACTTCAGCGCATTCTCAAGGTGGACATCTCTAAGGGCAAAAATGTATTTAATCCTTTCCAGTGGATACATAGATTTGCCTGATAAAACACAAAATTATAAAATCTGCTATGTGATTTGTCTGAGTTGGGGACTCCAAGAATGGTATTGTTACAGTCAAGGGCTCAAATAACCAAAAGGAAAACAATTTCAATTCACTACTTACGAACTCAGCAGAGCTCAAAAAATATATGATCTAAGGTGACTTAACTGACTTAACGTTTAGGGGTTTTCTTCTCTTCAACTTCTGATCCTACTGTAATTTGAGTCAACTCCACAAAATGTTTGTTCATCTAACTCTAGAGTCCCAGCATAAACCACAACTTGTGTCATGGAAAAAGTAATTGTTGAATGTCTAGAATAGCACTTGCTGTATTAGTAAATGGAAATTGTATCTGCCAATGAAACAGCATTAAAACAAGACCCCCAGTCTGCAGTCTAGAGACAGAGGTGATCCACTACAGACTGTACAATTCACAGTATGTTTGTCTGACATACGCACTGGAGAAATTTACACAAAACTTCAACATCCAGGACTGCCAGAGTAGCATCTTTCATTAAACTCACTGTACAAAAACAAGTTAATAAAAACAGAAGTCTCTCAAGAGAAAAAACAGGCTCAGCCAAGAGACTGAAAGCAAGGGCCAGGGGGGGGAAAGAATGGTGGGACTCTACCCAAGCCCTGCCAAGACGCCAGAATAAAGGGCTGTTTCCTGCTAAAACAGTCTACGTTTGCCAGACTTTATTGTTAGAACTCCATTATGGAAATGAATAGGACCCGTTCACGCCTCAAAGATCCTTCATTTCTGTCTACAACGGGGGGTCTCTCCTGTGCAGCTACAACAGTGGCCAAAATCCACTAGAGACAAGGCATTAAGCAAGGCAGATTAGGAGAAGTCTCTCTCTGACTGGAAGGTGTAATAAATCTGTGTGGAAATCTGAGTTCTCTCAAACCCAGTGAAGACCCAAGAAATGTATATTCTCACTGCATACTAACTTCCCTTCAGCTCTGAAAATGATACACAAGCTAATGGTTTCATTCTGGCATAGAGAACACTTCCAATGCTTTATCTGAAAGATAAGCCAGTTTCCCTAGAGGATTAAACATAAGTTATTTAGTGATTAAAATAAAAACAAATGACTGATTAGGAAAGACTTTCATTCCAACCTGGATAGAAGACACTAGAGGTTTAATCCAAAGGCTGGAACATGTTGCTAAATCCAGCTGATTTCAGGAAGAGTTGGGTAACCAAATAACTTTTAGTATCTGTGCCCAACAACAACAGTCAAAAAAAGTTAAAATTCAGGAAAATAGGAAAACAGGAAATTAAAAAAAAAGGTACCAATTTCTACACATGAATACACATAGAGGCTACTTGTATTTGGAAAGCATTTCTCAAGTCACTTACATCTTTCCTAAAGGTCCTATAGATTACAACATACTGAACAACTCCATACTGGACAGCAGGAAACAGCATGGGTCTTTGCTGTCTAACAGGTATTTGCATTTTGAGCTTTTTTTCTCAGTTAAAAGCACTTTGTGACCTCCAACCATGCTCTCTAGAAGAAAGAGATGCTACACTGGGGACTGTCACAATCATAAATACAAGGCAGGCACTTAAAAAACTGTCTGCTCATCCATCAATCTCAGTACATGACTGCCTGGATGGACATTCTGAAGTTAACCTGCTGCAGTAACGTGTGTATGTGTGCAGCTTGTTACGTGCATCTGGGGACTCATTTCATTAATGGTTAACAAAATGACCCCTATGTGACAGCAACAAATTCAAGATGGGAACATGGATGCTTTTAAATTGTTTGCATTTCATTTGTAACACATCTGAATGATACTAAAAATTGAGCTCTCTCTCCCACTACAGTTCTAACTACAATCTTTGAAATCCTTAAGGATTAGGGCCTGGTAATTTCAGTTACTTCCTTTCTCCGGAACCCATATGGTAACTATAGCTAAAAATTTTCAAGATTAAATGTGCAATCTGGGAAAAAGCATTTTAATGGTCTCCTCCAAAACAACCCTTCAATTTTTATCTAACTGCCTTTTTCACAGCCATCTTCATTTAAAAATATGAAACATGACCAGTCATTAACATGACTAGCACAGTAAAAATGGAGTGATCAGGTGGCCTGAATACAGAAAGAGCAATACTTCCTCAAAAAATGAATCAAATTTCAGAGCCAACCAGTCTGAAGATCTCTTCTTAAAGTACTGAGAACACTGGCCAGAATCATTGAGGTTCACTCAATGATTCACGCACTTCAGAGGCCTAGCAAAATATCAGAAGACCAAAAAAGGACAAATGTCATTCCTGTCTCCACAAATACAGGAAAAGAGGAGCAGTCTGGGAGGTAGTCTGCTTAGCATCAATTCTCAGTGAACAAAAAACATCTTTTGCAATTCCCTAGAAGATAACTAGAGGAAAACAACAGCAAACATGGATTTGTTAAGTGCAAAGCATGACAGATTAGTCTTATTTTGGCCTTGAGACCCATCAGGCTGTCACAGTAGAGGAAGATGCAGTAAATGCGTCTTGATTTTATCACCACCTTTGGTCACAAACTGTAAAGCAAGCTAAAGAAACTACCTACAGGGATCTATCCTGTGGCATTTTTTCAGATATTAACTCAGGTAAACAAACAGGAACATTCCTAAATGAGCTGCTAAGACTACCAACATGTTAGCTAAGATTCCTTGGATTTGAAGATCTCATACTTGCAGTGGTCCTGACTAAACATTCACCAGAGATGTTTTCTGTGCAGCACTCGCCAAGAGGTAGAAGAAGCATCTGTGGGACTGTGGAACTCAAATCAATCTTCTCTTTGTATGACCCAAACAGTGCCTGCTAGAGTCACTGTCCTGAGTTTCATTACAGCAAATCCAACTTTGAGTGCCAGAAAAAAAAATGACCAAATTCTAGCACCAAAGAGGAAAGGAAAGGAAAGGATTTTGTGTTAAAAAATACCAACGCTTGCGGCTGGAAGATGCAGTTCTGTATCACAAAGCTGAAAGAGAATCCACTTCCCGATGCATCACTCCTGTGAAAGTTGACAAGAGATGAAGGTTGTAGGACATAAAAATGTACAGCTTAGCAAAAACAATACAGCCATTGTAATAGATCATGTGTGAAGGCCAGGGAAGGCTTACCTATCAAAGAGGGAAGATCAGGGCAGGAGAAAAAGCAACAAAATGAGAGGTTCATGTTTTCTTTAAAAGATGCTCTCAGGAAGAAAAGCAATATAGGTGTTAGAGTATTCTTACAATAACTGTAATAGTGATAACTACTTTGCTACTAGAAAAGAAAAATGGTGCCAAAGACTCCTGACTTTTTGAAGGCAAGTAACATCTAAAAGTAGGCCTCCAGCTGGGAGCCTGGAAAGCCATCTAGTGATGCATGAGACTCTAACAGTGAAGGTAGTAAACTACCCTCTGGTATGTCTCAAACATTATTATGTAGCAGGAGCTATGTACATCAGAGAGTCTGAAGGGGGTATGTGCAATGCTAACTAGGCTCCTCTCTGAACAAATTAGAAGGCCATTATGGGGTTTAGAGGAGAAAAGAGATCCCCTGTCCAAGAGCTTGAGTTCACACCAGTACAGAAATGCTCCACAGTTAGTCACTAGCATTGGTAGTACTGCTGATAGATAAGATTTTCTTCCCTAATGTCCTAAGCACAAACAGTCCCTATCCTTACTTCATTCACTTACTTAGATTTTTTTTCATCAGTAGCTGTTACAGTTAGGAATAAAGGTTTGAATTGGAGAAAAGAAAGCCTACACAGGCTGGGATTCGACCACTGGCCACTTCTGATCTTAAATGATTTGGCTTTGCAACAGTGAGACTACAGAGAGATTATCAGTTGAAGATACTGATGTAACAGCTAACCCATGAAATTCACTGACTGACACAATGTGAGGCATAACTGAGTAAGATTTAAGATATAACTGAACACTTGTATTGATAGCAACAACTTCTAGAGCTTTGCTGACAGGACTAAACCTAATTCATATTTTATCAAGTCATACACCAACAGCTGACTCACCTTAGATTAAATTTTCCTATTGACAGGCTATACCATAGTTGGATTTCTCAGAATTTTATCAGTAATTCCCTGGAGTACCCGTTAGTTGCCATTTTTAAGAGTGTCTTATCAAAGAAACAGACTTGATGAAATGACCTTCTATAACTCTGGCTTAAAGACCACTGAAGAACAGTAAATCAAGGAATTTGAAAACAAGCTCTTAAAGTCAAGATACCCAAAATATAATTAACGTCTCCAACAAAATGCTACTTTCTTCTAAACCACATATATTATGCCTACATATTCTAGTTGTGTACTAGAAATACGTACAGCAAAAAGTATAGAGGAACTTTTCCATAGCATGATAAATCCAGCATAACAATGAACTGTGCACTACAGTGAAACAAAGGTGAAACCACAGAAATTACACCTTCTAATAACTATGACTGCGTTATCAAATGCTTAAACATCAAAACTATAAGGGTGCCAGTAAATACATACTGCTCAAGCTTGAAGACAAACACATTTCCATCTTGAAATCTGAATATTCCTCATTAGCACACAAGCAAATATATGATCTGTTCCAAGCTGTCTGCATAATAGTTGAATTACTCTGAAGTCCAGTCTGGCAACAGGAACAGCATAAATTAAGAAGCCAGTTTTTTTCTTCAATTCTTTTGAAGAAGCACTGAAGTACCACTTCAATTCAGTGCATTTCTTTCCAGATAGACATCTGAGGGCACTTAAAGTGAGAGAGGAAAATGACAAAAGCCCACAGCATATTGGACTTGCAAATTTAAAATCAGAGAAACAAATTACTACTGTTATTTGGGGGCAGGTGGCATGAAGTTACATAACCAACACTAACTTTGGGCTTCTTGTTTTTTAAAATAAACCATTTAAAGAATAATAGGAAGTACATTCTCAGACCTATCACATCTAAAGGACATCAGGTAACAGTAACCAGGTGACAAAAGCACCTGATGAGTAATCTTGATCTGACGGGCAACTCAGAGGTGGAAAAGAAGTTCATGTCAGAGCAAATATTAAGATACAACAGAGCCAAGTTCACTCAGAGCAGATTTCTCTATTACACAAGATAAACCAGAATCCTTTGCTAGAGGAATGAAGGCAGGGGAGGGTACCTGCTAAGATACTGAAAGGATCCCAAAGAGCCACCATGAGTAGCTGGAAAAGTTAAGCATATACAAACCCTTTCAATATTTTTCAAGGAACTTTGCAGTTATTGTTCTAAAAATAAAGAGTGGTTTGAGGCATCTTTGCAAGATCTGCATTTTGTTTGCTTTGGCAAACGTATTACAGGGACAGTGTAACTGTTAAAATTTTAAGTCTTAAAAACCTAGAAAGATTTAGGTACACATAAGTGAAATGAAATCAAAGCACCTAAAGTAATGGAAACACCCAACAAGCTTATTGAGTATGCCATGTCAAGACTCTTCAGGTCTTCTACATGGTTAAAATTCAAAGTTGTCTTATACACAAATGAATTCTGAAACAGAAAATATAAGCGGAAACCTTACCTCTGCCTCATGGCTCTCCCTCTTTCCCTTTCACTCTACCTCCTGAATAGAAAGGGCAGAATCAAGGTCATTTGCATGCTATTAGCTGTCTCGATAAGTAACTGAAATATGCCTTAATTTCTTAAGTTTAACCTTAAAAATTCTAGTTCTGAAATAACTCAAACATTCCTGCAACTTGTAGTTGACCCAGACTCACCACTATATATACCAACTTTTTGTGTATTAGTCTATGTTTTAGCTTGGAATTCTCAGAATAACAACTCCATGGGTAACAGTATTCAGTTGCTGCAAGGTCACAGATAGCACGGATAACACCAAGAATCTGAAAGCCATCTTTGATCTTACCCTATTTCTCCTCACAAGCAAACTGAGACACACCCACCCTGACACCCATTCTGGGTAAAGTGTTCCATTATAGAAACATAGCATACCATTCAGGATTTGGATGATATACGAATGTGAGCATGATTTTCATGAAAAAGCCAATTGTCCAGCTGAGGGAAACAAACAATTCACTGAAATGATGCGACATTAGTATTATTGTCATCACATGGTTTTAATAATTCTTCCACACATTTTAAAAACAAGACTACAAGCTACATAAAAATTTAGATTGGTAAGGCAAATCATTTATAGACAGAAAACTTTATGGAGGTTGCCTACAAACACATGCTCACTGAATACATTCCTACCTGACTTGGCTGATTGCTTAGAGTATCTTCCAAAATACGATCAATGCAATCAACTGCTCCTTTATTTCAATTTTGTAATGGAATGGGGGGAGGGGAAGGCAAGTTCCTGTTCCTTACAGTTACAATGAAAATCCCAAATGCATTAAGCAAATTTAACCCCTACTACATCCCATCAAATTTGTTTAAGTACCAAGGCAGAGGGTTGACATACATCCTCTAACTGATGTTCAGATACCTATGCGGGTTTTTTTCCTGCTGGAGAAGACAGGAGTTTGTAGCCTGTAGGTACATTTAAAATCGGAAGACAATGCTCTAGGGAAAAAGTGAAGACCAACGCTGAATAACATCCAGTGGTACCTCAGCGTTTGAACGACCACCAGCACACCCAC
>NW_008796114.1:1284938-1285194 GCF_000699145.1 Aptenodytes forsteri
GGGACGGTGGCGGTGTCCCAGGCCGGTTACCTGGCCGAGGGTCCCGCGGTGCAGGGCCCGGATCAGTCCACTCGGGGTCGCCGGGGCAAAGGCGGGAAGGGGTGGGGGGGAAGGGAAACAGGGCAGAAGCCCGGAAGGATCAGCGCATGCGCTCAGCAGCGGGATCCCCGCATCCCGGAATGCGCATGCGCAGTCCCGGAGTGGCAGCTTGGGGATGCGGTCGCCGGGAGGGGAACGGTCACGTGGCAGCCGCGGA
>NW_008796114.1:1285342-1309758 GCF_000699145.1 Aptenodytes forsteri
AACACCCCCCCTCCCACCAGTGTTGTGTCCCCCCCCCCGCCCCTGTATAACTTCCGAGGTCTCCCTGACCCCTGCTCCCCTCAGGCCACCTGACCGTGCCTGCGGCGGCTTTTCCACTGAGATTCCACAGCCTGCCCCTACTTGAAGATGCCTGCCTCTGGCCGTTTCACTCCTGTTTACTCGTCAAACTACCTAAAGTCAATCCCCACTGAAAACCCTGAAAAACTGCTCTCAGCCCTGAATCTGCCCTGCTTTGTCTCAAATGCCAAGGCTGAAGCAGCTCTCTTCATCATTCACCCCTGACACGTCACATCCCCAAATCCAATCTTTGTGCCCATGCCGCTTCCGATGCACCAGATAACAGAACCAAATAAGTAACACTGAAGTTATAAATGAGGTTTAACGTGCTCCTGAAGACATTGTAAATCAACCCTTCATTCCAGCTCTTCTGGGAAGGGTGCCAGGTTTCTTCCCAGTTAATTTCTACCCAGTTCAATTCCCAGGCTGGGAAGCCACAAAATGCTTGTTACCAATGTTCAGGTGATGTGAACTGCAGCTCATCTGCAGGGCTGGAAACATTTGGGGCAGTAACTGTGGGAATCTGCTACTGCAGGATTTGGGGAAACAAACCAGCAATCGGGAAAGAAGGTGCACTTGTAGGTCTGTTATCAGTGGCACTATGCATCGTACGGGTGATTATTTCCAGTAGCCAACACGGTATTGAGCAAGATTAGTCCAAACCCTATCACTGAGGATATTACCATAGAATGTTCCTAACTGTAAAATCCTGAAGTAATTTTGATAGCTAGAAACACTGTAAGTTTACATAACTGTTCATTTATTTTCAGTTTGATGCCTTGGTTAATAACAATTTTTAAGTTTTAAAACTCTGTATGTACAGTGCTTAGTACATTGGAGCCTAATCTTCATTTAGTTCCCCAGACTCTACTATAATACAAATTGTAAAAAATCTACTTTGCACAGTCAATAAGAACTTCAGCTTGAACCCAGAAATTGTACATATATTTTTTTCATCATTTTCATCATCACTGTAGATATTGTTTATAATTTGAGCTGAAAACTTCTATGTGCAATGTTCATCTTTGTCTGACATTTTTATTCAGGGTTACGTTTCAGCAAAAATGTGTTGGCCATTTTTGAGAACATAACTAGGCAAAAATCACGTGAAGCTGGTTGAATTGTAGGACACATCAGGAAAGAAGCTGAAAAACGGAAAAGTCCAGGTGATATTTTTTGAGATTTTCCGGTCCTAAGGCCAAAAAAAATTCGACAAGAGCCTGTGGCTGCTCTCACTAATATGAGACTGAAGACGTGCTTTGAGTGGAGCATCAGGCGACAACCCTGATGGTGGGAGGGATGCACAGATGCCTTAGCCTCTGTCTCACAACTAGAACTGTTCTCTGTTGAAGACTACTTGGAGCAGGTAGAGCTGTCTTAAACTAACGCGGTGAAGAGGGGGCTGCTGAAGAGGCAAATGGAATATAAACAGCTTCAAAAAGTTGTAAAGAAAACTGAGATAATGTGATAAGGAAATGTTAAGACAATTTTTCAGTTGTAAAGAATTTAAAAACAAACTCTTTTCCAGTATGTAATTACTAAGGAGAAAGCTTTCAGCATCTACTAAATATAAATATTATAATGTTGTTATAAATCAGCAAGTCAGACATTGGTTTGAGGCAAAATGATGAAGAAAAAAGCTCTGTGGGATTCAGTGATAAAAGAGTAAAGAATGAAGGTATAGTTAATACTACTTAAAAAGTATTAGTGTTAATTTTCAAGGTTATTAGAATTTGAGCTAATAAAGGAAACAGTAAAAGGTGATACTTTTTAGGCTTTTGTAATACCTTTGACTTAGTACCACAGAGCATTCTCATTAAACATACAGAGAAGCACACCTTAAATGACTAAGGGCCGATTAGCTGACAGCTCTCCAAAAGTACTTGTTAAATTTGAATTGGGAGGCTTTTAGTAGAGTTCTATGGTGACCCGTGCTTTGCCCTACTCAATACTGTTACCAGTAATCTGGAAATACATACTGAATAATTTATGTTGAGATGTGCCCTTGACACAAATATTGACAGACTTGTAAATAACGCTAAAAACATGGTGATCACTCAGACCATTCTGATAATAGGAGTGTATTAAAATAAAGCATGTTTTAAAATCAAATTGAAACCGAAGTAAAAACTTGAAGTTGTTTTTTTTTTCTTTAACCAGAACTGAGCCTGAGCTATTACTTTGAAGTCTTTGCTGAACCCAAACTCAAGCTGAACAAAAAGAAAAAAATTAATACAGTGTTTACAACAGCTCTTTAACACAAGAAGAGCCTACTACTATGACCGAAATCTAGCAGGGGCAGAAGAATAAGCACGGGATATTCTTGGTGCAGGCAAGACTCCAGAGGGAGAGTGGTGTGAAGGTGCAAGGTGGGTGAGAAGAGGAAGAGGTTGGCTTGAGAATGCCAGAGAAGACGAGACGGCTTGCATCCTGAGAGACGGCCAAGTTAGGGGAGGAGAAAGATTCACTGCTCATATTTATTGTCCTCTGAAATTTCCTGCTGCTGCTGAAACTCTTCTGAACTTTCTCATGTATGATTCCTAGATGCTTTTCCCCTACCCATATTACCCCAATGCACATTGTGAATCCATTCAAGACTCTTTAGATGTGCAGAATCCTCTACTGAGCCCAAATTAGGAAAATACCAGTAACGGGTGAACATGAACTAGAACTCAGTCAAAATATCACTAGTGCAATTCTCTGTTTTTAATACCGCCAAACTGACTGTTGACTTAGAAACAAGAGTTCTAGACTGTATCTTTCAGGTGAGTGTGTGTCTCCTGGGACACAGTGATCCTGCAAAAGATCTGGAGTTTATGTTGGACAAGCAACTCTCTTTGCTAGTGCAGTCCTGCAGCTGAAATGGTCAATTAAGTGATTTTTTTAGTACTGGGGTACCAGTCAGTAAATACTAAGTCCACTTTGGGTTTCCATGCTTAAAAAGAGATACTGAAAAATCAAGGAAAAAACTACAGACAACAGCCATAAAATGATTTAAGAGAAGACTTAGGCATATGCTCAAATAAGTGATTAGTGAAAATGCAGGACAGTGCTAGGAGCAGAACAGAAAGTCTGCGATTCTTTTTCCTGGGTAGAAAGACCTCTGTAGCTGGGCTACAGCCCACAAAACTTTTACTTTCATGAAGCCTTGAAGAGGCGGTGCTTTACACAGGACCCAGCCTTGGTTGGTGTACAATGTGAATGGGGTCCTGGGAATTAGTTAGGGATGTGCAGAGAGTTTTTATGCACAGCCTCTTCATCTTATTTAACGTAGAAATTAGAAGTTGTTTGATGTTGGCAGCAGATTGTAAAAAGGAAGAATGGTTAAGAAGCTGAATAAATTTTGAAAACCTGGCTTTATTCCTTGCCACTGTCAAAAATCATGTGTACTAAAATATTTTATGTTCCTCGCCTGAAACATTAGCAGAAATTCCATGCACTCCTAGCTAAAAGCTGATTTTTTGCTACTGTGCTTCTAATACACCATATGCTAAAAACATGAAACAGCCTAAAATTTAGAACCTATGTCTTTTAATTTAACGTGTAAGATTTATGTTTTATGCTTAATCTATTTGTGCTTTAGCTCCCATCTTTAAAATAGGGTAAAGGCTGTTCAAGTCAACATTGTCAAAATAATTTCACTAATACTCTGGAATCATTCACATTCTCTGATAAAACTAACAAAGAATAACGTAAAAGGAAATTAGTAATTTTCTACTCAATTGAGGGATTATGACAAAATCCTATGGTAAGAAAGTTTTAGGACACCATTTTGAATAAAAAATATTTTAAAAAATGAACAATAATCAATGAAGGAAGACCCTTGCAGAAAAAATAGTATGCTATCATATAGTTAGAGACAGTATCGTAATGTTTATACAGAAGAAGAGAGGGAAGTGAATTAAAATCGCATCACAGGGTTGATGCCGTCATTTCTCAATTTCTGAGTGTTTGATCATGTTTTTTAATGTAGCTTGGGGGAGGGCTAATTATAATTACAATTGTTTTTATTGTTTGCTACAGTATTGCTCTGGTACTGTCTAAAATAGGATCCCTTTGTGCTGTGCATTGCTCAAGCACGCACCAGGTGACAGCCCCTGCTCCAAATAGCTCATAGTCTAAACAGATAAAGCGGACACAGATCAAAGAGTGTATGACACACAGCGTGATAAATGAATTTGCAGAAATCGCCATGTAAATATTGTGACTCCCATTGTTTTTTAAGTGAAAGATGTCATTAGCAAGGTACTACCTGAATGAAAGAGCAAGGAAAGGAGATTTAGGCAAACTAGAGAAGGCAGAGAAGGGAGACCAGGTAGGGTGGGATCTGAAGAACAGAGTAAGAGGAGAAGTTGGAACATGCAACCAAAAAGCACAGGGAAGAGTCCAGTCAACCCCTTCACATTGTCATACCTAAAGAACGTCACTTGAGATGTGTAGGTTGGCGTAGTTTAAAAGTACGTCTTTGAAAATCTTGAGCGCCTAGAGGTTAGCAGCAAGACTGGCTGAAGAGGGTGAATCAATTACTCTTACCTGTTTCATTTTACATTTTACACATGCTATGGAAGAATCTTTGACCATTTTTATACATCTGTCTGTTCAGTGAAGCTTTGGCAGGGTAGTAGTTTGAAAGTGCTGAAGATCTGGCAGAGAGCATGAAGAAGCGTATTATCTTTTGTATGCTGAAACTGTTGATAGTATCATAGCATTGCAGAGAGCTATATCCTGTGAAGTTCATGGAAGAACACTGTACTGGTAGCCACTGAGAAATAAAAGCACCTAGAATCTTCTGAAATCTGTAAACCTTTTCTCCCTGTAATATGTTGGGAAAAAGAAATCTTTCCTACATGTTCTTTTCTATTATCATCAGTTACGGTGACTGTGTTCTTTACATTCATTTTGAATCTGTGTTTCCTGTCATGAGCAGATTAAAAACAGAAGAGAGCGGAGTGAAAGTTTTCTATTGCAAACATCTGTGTCTGAAAAAGGATTGTATTTCCATGTCCTGGAACATCAAGGGGAAAAGCTTGCCCTCCCCAGACACACACCTTTGGTTTGCAGCAATAAGGAGTTTATAGACAAGGTTGCTTTACTACAGTAAATAGCAAACCCAATTCTGCTATTATTTCCGGTGGTTAATCCAGCCTGGGTGTCTGAGGAAACCTTCGATCGTTGTTCCCAGCAGAGAGCTGTCTTATTCTATATCTCTAAAATGCTTAACATATTTTTGGGTGTAACATAAGCAGTGCTGTTAATAACTCCTGTATTTTGTATCTGAAATTCAGTTTTATATGCAAATATTGCTGTCCAGATAAGTGTTCTTAGGGACCGTCAGTAGAAATGGTGAATGGACATACTTACCCTCTATAAGTTAAATGATATCCACAGACAGAAAAAAATGGCTATGTCAACAGACTTCACAAAGAAAAAATTAGTGCTGACGTATCATCCATATCTGTCTGCTTTTAAAGAACACAAGACTGGAAAAGGAGAGAAAAGATGTTGTAAGAAGCACTGGGGGCCAGATATAGAGTACTTTCTCGTACTTTCTGGTATTCTTACAGGAACTTAGCCCTGGAAAGAAGGAAATGTTACTCGTTTAGATGCTGCCCTGAGACCTTCCTATCTCCTACATAAATGCCCTTCTTTTAAAACTTCGATATACTAATATGCATCAATGCAAATACCACCCAAAATATATTTCACTAGATTCATGTACTCCCTCACCCCATTATACCCAAAAATCTGTTAAGTTGTATGAAAAACTGGAACACATCTGGGAAACAGTCTGGTAAAATCATCATGGATTTTACCATGGACTGGTTCTTCAGTCATAATCGTCTTGGGCACCGAGGAGGCTTTTGCTGGTACACAACAGCAATTCTTCCTTTCTGAGGTGGAAGCACGTCTTCAAGTAACAGTCCGTGGACTAGAGTTTTACTCTGGGCAACATTATTAGTGAGGATGGTCTTCTCTCTCCTAATCATTTCACCCATCTGCCAAACCTCCTTCAGGTATACCCAACTGATGGTGATATTTCCATACCTGTGAACATATTAAAGACTCTTAAGACTGCAAATATTATTACCAGAATTAATAGAAAAATGAAGAAAACTTAAAAGTTTTAAACAATTTTGGCAAAGTTAAGAAATTGTCAGTTAGGAAAAATCCCATAAGCAAACAGGTTTGGAAAATTCAGGAATAGGTAGGAATTCACACAGTCTGAACCTCTGCTTTGTAACTCTGGTTGCTCAGTTTAGTAAGAGAACCTCACAGCTGCCTTTTTACAATGGGAATTAGCATGACATCTCTCTCACTATCTCTGGAGGACATATTACAGTGTGAACATTTGCCCATGACTTACATGTCTGTCCAAGGTTCTCAGAAGAGACTCTACAAAGAATAATGAAGTGAATCCCTCGACCTGCTTATTGGAATAAGGATCTTACAGATGTGAGAGTAGGGTACACAGATCTGCTTGCCTAATACGCATTTAAATCAGGGCTCATTAGGCACCAGACACTTTTGAAAAGTCATTGATGTAGAACCTATGATTTATTTTTATAAATTGTTCCAGTTCCTAAAAAATATGCCCTACTTCCTATCTATTTAGTCTAATTTCACTTTCCAATTTTAGATTGTATAACCTCATTGCCTTTTAAGCTAAAACATGTTTTACTTTCAGAAATCTTCTCCCCTTTTAATCAAAGAATTTTTTTTTTTTCCTTAAAGAAATGGCATGGACTGATTTTTTTCAAAACTGTCATAAAACAGGCTTTACACATTTTAAATTACAATTGTGGCTCCTTAATCTTTTCAGTTTTTCAAGCTCTTCTGTTCAGGGTAAGCACCAAAAGGTGCCACAATACTATTGCTATTCTCAGTGTAATTCGTCTGCTTGTACTCAACCATCTGCTAAAAAAGAAAATAGAAGTGTTGCTAAGAAAGTTTGCAGATGATGCACAGATTGATAGAACAATAAATAACATTTATATATTTGAGAATAGTGTTAGCTGCTGCACTGCACTGAGAGCTCACATTCTTTCTATCTCATCTCTGTCTACCAATTTCAGTGTCGGTGGTTTCCACAGTCCCCCAACTTGTAAGAGTGACATAGGTTTTTTGTTTCCAGGTGTGTGACCTTCCCCATTTATGTGTGTTCAGACACATTGCTTGAATGAGTTCCCCTTCCTACCAAACAACCCAGCTGTGTGTAACTGGCTCTTTCTCAACACTGTTTATCATTCCACCAAGCTGTGCATCATTTGCAAACTTTACTAGCAGTGCTTTCATATTTTCTTCTATATGTGGTTAATAAAAATACTAATTGCTCATGTGGGATCAGGGGCTTAACACCTGTTGAACTGGTAATGATGTAACATCCATTTAATGTACAGTTCAATATACACTTCACTGAGTATTTTATGTTAATTTAAAAAATAAGACTGTCACAAAGTACCAAAATAAACACTTTACAAAAATGTAGATATGGCACAGCCAAGTGTATTTCTAGATACAAGAAAGACTGAAGTACATAAAATGCAGAGTTGTTATAATTATCTCTAAAAAAAATCACTCACGTGTGTTAATGTAATATTAAATAACGCTCCCAGATAAAGATTTTCAATGTTAATTTTTTTATTTTACCATTTATACGCACATTCATGGCTATGCTCTGACTACTGTGTTCCCATCTGGGGAACGCAGAACACCTATGGTTTATGGGATGCTTTGACTGGGTTTGCAGCTGCTTTGTTTCACCAGAGCAATGAAACGTTGCTGAAATAGACTCTAGCACTCTTTGCTTTCTGCACTCCAAATTCCTGCTGATTTGTCACCTCCCACCATTAATTATTCTTCATACACGATCCCCTTGTTTGCATTCCCTTAGCCTGGCTTTATTCTGTGAATGTATGAAATTCCCCAGGCTCACACAATCCCGCTCCCCTTGTATGCCAAACTGGCACTTAATTCAGGCAGAGTGACCAGCTGCCTAGAGCATCAGGTTGGTTGGGGGTGACAGCAAAACCTCCTTGCTCTGCCACCTGCTTTTCTTGTGCCACAGGCTTAGAGAGCCAGGCCGACCGCCGCTGCTGAGGAAGCGAGGGGCTTGCATGGGCATCAGCTCTGGCTGGGCAGGAGGGCGGCACCGCCAAGCAGCATCAGTCCATGTCTCCAGCTCGTCTGGCCTCTTGGTGATGGCGGCAGCGACTGATCAGCTCTTCACAGCTTTTCCCTGAGCCCTCTGCCTCAGCTCCTCACCTTTCCTCCATCTCATGGCAGAAGTGACCCTGTCCCTTCTCCTTTGGGCAGCAAAATATGATTTTGTCCACATTGCTTACAAGCCTGGAGCCAGCCATCTACACATGTCCGCTTTCCTCTCCATCACTCCTCCAGGGAGGGGTGCTCCTGGCTTCCCCTTCAGTGCAGAAAATGAGCACGCTGCCTCCCACCTCCCTCTCAGCTTGTGTGTAAAGAGGATCTGGCACAATAGGTGCTTTCCTCCCAGATGCTTCGTATGAATGCCATACTTGCTGTTATTTTTTGTAACTAAAAGTTGTTTTGTTGTTGTTTTCCCCCCCATGCAGAATTGTTCCCTTTTGGACTGGCCACCATCATCCATTGTTCTCCACGAAACAGAAACTGCCGTTGCCCTCGGGGGAGATGGTGGCTGCCTATACTGTGAGGCATCATAAAACACAGACCCCGTTGGGAACAATGGAGAAAAGCCTTCTCAGCGTTGCCACCAGCTGAGGCCTGCCACCGCTCTCGGCCCATCCAGAGCACTGGGGAGCGGCAGCCATGTTGAGGGGAGGCGGTGGTCCACCGAGCAGCCTCTGGGCCCTGCCTGAAGGGAAAACAAGATTACATGCAACAGGAAAAATACCCAAACAAAACCAGCTTAATTACAAGAAGCAAGTGAAATAAAGTCTTCGTGCAAGGTTACAATGAGTTCCACTTATGTGGGAGCTAGCAGAGCTTTTAGCCAGTTTTGTAGGGGAGGTTGAAGTCCTTTTTGCTGCTCTTTCCCATTGATGCCTTGACTCCCCCATAAAGAGAACAAAATTCTTATTTGACAGTGTTAATAGGAAACAATTTTTGTCACAGAATAATAAGCATTTCATCTATGAAGATGTGATATTTTTCCACCCTCCCTTTTCACTGGGCAGCCTCCTGCCTCGTATACTCTTGGGTTGCTGGAGTCTGTGTTCTTTTTACCAAGATAGGAGACAAAGGGAGGTCTAATAATGGGTGGTCCATTTTTTTAAATGCCTGATTTTTAATCTCTCAGCAAATTAATATATTCAAATACATCTTTGAAATTACCGGAAAATTTGTTTTGTAATCAAACCATACATATTGTACTGTTAAGGAGAGTACACTGTGTTTTTCATAGGGAGTAAAGAATAATCAATAAAGCATGCCTGAGTTTGAAAATTCTGCCCTGACTCTAGAGTCTTTAATTGCCTCTAAAACATGCATTCAATGATAGAAAATATTTTAAAAGATGATGAAATCTGAGGGCATACATTATCAGTAATTTTTGCACAAGCCTTACTGTAGAAATGTTGTGATTATTTTTGAAACCAAGCATTGTGATTCAAGGAAATAAATGGGCGAGATCTTACTTAATAGGAATTCAAAACATTCAGGTAATTAAAACCACAATTAGCATACTCACCCAAGTCAAACTGTAATCTGTTAAAATCCCACATACATAAGCCTCCAGATCTCCATACTTTTACATTTACAATTCTATAGGATGAACAGTCATTTGCTGCCATTATTCTTCATAGCAGAAAATTTCCTCTTGAGCAGAAGTCCTAACCCTGCCACGGAACGACACTAAAAACCTTTACAAATATGCCTACGGCCATTTCAATGGCTTTGTACTTAAATTGATAAAGTTGATCTTTAAAGAGTCAGTATATGCTCTCTCCTCTTCAGAGTAGGGACTGTAATTACTTTGGAAGTAACGGTTCATCTAGAACGATGAAGCTGCATTCTCAACTGAGACACTGAGTTCCTGGTATTGTGCCCTAATAATGTGAGTTTGGGAGCTGAGAGGCAGCTTTTTGGTTTCGAATCATCCATAAATCCCACTCAGGGTGCTAGGTATGCTCGCTGCCTTCCACACTGGCTAAAAGAGGGAACACCCTGTGTTTAGTAATAACTTAAACAATGGAGGCTACTGCCCAAAGTAAACATTGAATGCAGGGTCAGAGGATTGATTAGAGTGAATGAAACAGTGGAAAGCAAGAGGGAACAGGCAGGGAGCAAACCCAAAAATCATGGTGCAAGAAATGAAGTGAATACACAATGGCCTTGAAAGAAAGCCAAGGGAAGGAGCTTGTTGAGCAGAGCCCTGACTGCAAGCAGATCTGGGATCATGAGCAAAGCAGTGGATTCTTGTTCAATCTTACTGTATTTCAAGAAGCAGGACTTTGTTTGTAGTAAAACAGGATTACTTCAAAGAAATACCTGGCTCTTGTAATCAATTTCTCATTCTAATGGAAACAGCCTGCGATGTCGTGCATACGGGCTAACTGCTGAGGCCACAATGGAGTTAGACAATGCAACCAGAGAGAGCAAACAATGAGGAAAAATAGGGAAGGAGGACAGAGGGAGATTTTAGAAAAAGACATGGCAAAATGGAAGAAAAATGAAAACTTGCAGGAAATTAATCTAAGGCACAGAGAGATAAAAGAATGTAGTCAGGATGTATTCTTCAGCGTGATAGTCAGCTGGGAGATGCTAGTGGCTCTGGGGAAGAATAATCCCTAAAGTGTACCCGTGTTCGAATTTCTGATAAAAAAGAAGACCCTGTCCCTTCCATCCCATTGCCATTTCAGAAAAGCAGCCCTCTCAGACAGGCAACCAGGCACCACGATGGAGGGTTAAAACGCATGAAGCTGCTGCCCATTTGGAACACACTCCGTCTCCTTTCACATCTGCAGAGCATTTAGCTGCTTGCATCTGGTTGTGTTTGCGCAAATATAATTCCATATTCACTAATAATTCCCGAGGCTAAAGGCCCCTCTCCTGTAACCTTGTTAATATTCTCACAAGGCCTGGTGTGAACGCCTCACAGCATTTGGATTAGAATTCAGTCTGGTGGGTTTTTTCCCCCCCCTGTCTCTTACTCTTTCTCTCTCTCGTACTTTTCTGGCCTCCAGTTTCCTGGCCACCCACATGACGAGACACTCTCCCTCCCGCTCTCTCCCCATTCTCAGTTTCAAGGAATTTCCTTTTGTCAAAGGCAAAGTGTGATTGACATATTTTCCCCCTCTTAAGTGCAGGCTTCTTAATACTTGATTTAACTATGTCCTTATGGGGCTCGTATAATCATTACCTAGGTGAGAAAGCGACCCCCTGCTCCCTCTCTACCATCCGATCTTGGGCTTCAAGCGCCAGACTCTGGCTACTTAGTGCTTTTTACATGTTTTTTATTCACTTTTTAAAGACGTTTTTATTAATTTGGTGGTGATGAGGGGTTCCAGATTTACAGCATTGGAAACTGAAGTCATTTTTTTGTCCACAAAACAGGTACCAACAAAGCAGCAGAACTGCCGGCTCCCCTATCAACGTGCGTTGGGATCCCCTTTCAAAGCACCTCACCCAGGCCAGAAAAATCACCTTCTCCTCCAGCCTTTCTGGGGAGAAGGCAGTTCAGTTTTCTAATCAGTCCTCAACCCTGATGCTAAGACTGATAAAAAACTGAGCTGGAGCTCACCCTGACCATAGTGTCACAGGAGTCAGGCACATGAGCATTTTGCTCATTCACTTCTGGTCACTCCTTTCTTTAGCATGAGAAACAATGGTTTCCTGTTGTTCTCCAGCCTGTTTTCCATGTGACCTGCATAGCATGGGCCCTGGCCAACTGCCCACCTCAGGTAGAGACCAAGGTGTGCCATGGTGGTGGGGGCAACGGGTTGAAGGGGAGCGGCCATGGGGCTTGGGAAGGTGGATGGGCTGCTGGCAGGAGAAGGAGAGGAAGGTGAGTCTCCAAGCTGATAGCTTGGAGTCTTTAATGATCCCCTGGTTAATTTGTATTGGGCACCCTGCTGTACTGCTCTGGTTTTATCCGTGTCATGTATATTGGGACAGGAAGGTAAAACTCTGCATTATGATGGCTGTGGGTTGGCTTTGGGAATTCAGTTGAAGAGGTTGCTCAGACTGAGCCAAACATTTTCAATACGATGCAGGAAGGATTATTAACAAGTTTTTGACTAAATATTTGCAGGATCTTAGCACACCTTTTAATCAATATGAGAGCAAAACAGAGTTTTGTTTTCCATTTAACAGAAATAGTCCTGGAAGCTGATTGTTATAGCCAACATACAAGGAAATGTTTATGATTAAGCATGTTGAAAATTTATGCCGCATCATTATAATGCCTTGTTTCAGCTGTGTGTGAACTTTGCTACATTTGAAATAACTAGGGTGAAATTTCCCATGTCAGGGATTGATCTCTGTACCTTGCATCCTTCTTTTCCCCTTTCTTTGAAAAAGGGAGGAAAAATAATTGAGTTTTCAGAAAAAAATTAGGGAGACTTTATTCTCATGTATACGCTAAAAAAAAGCCCTGAAAGGGATACCAGTAAGAATTAATAATCCCTACCTAATTTGGATGAAAGACTTGTCTTTTGATCATCAGTTGATGTGGAGGATCCCTCTGATGTCAGGAATGTATACTTGCCCATTTCCGTGAAAATTTTCCCACATTTACTCAAGTTATGAGCCTCAGAAACTCCCGCTTTACACAAAGACATTAGAAATGCATGTTCGCTGAAGGATTTCTGCCCGTTCTCAAACCAAGGGGTGGACGGCAACCTTTTCTCCCACCGGCACAGTAGCGTACGTGGTGTGGCCGTGCTGTCTCAGGGCACAGGAAATGAACAGCGTTGCTGCCTCTGCTGTGGTTTCAGTATTTGTCTGACAGAGCATGGGAGAGGAGAAGGAACCTTTGTGACAAGACTGCAGAAGGTAGGAAGCTGGGACCAAAGTACTGGGAACGAAGACATTGGGACAAAGAGCTGCTGGGCTGATGTTCTGAGAAAGGGTGGGGGGCTTACAGGTAGGACTGGAAGCATGACAGGGTAGAGGCACGGACCTCAGATGCTTTTCTCCGAAAACATAACAGGAATTTCCACACATTGGAAATTCAAAAATTAATCATAACAGAAAAAAAAACCCTAGAAAATTAATGATTCAGGCTTCAGAGCAGAGTTTGGATGATATGCAGTAAATAAGACATGAACTACCTATTGAACAATGAGTATAAAAGAAGACCTCAAATATACAGGATCTTCAACAGAGATCCAGTGGAAAATTGTTACGTGGTTATGTAATTAAAGATGGTAAGGTAGCTCATAGATAGGGCTGAAATAAGGTCAGGCTTATTGCTGATGGTCTTTAACATCCAAATGTTTGACTTTGCAACAGAAATAGTTTCTTAACATAGTATTATTTATACAGTACATAGACCTGGTATAGCATGTAGGCTAGGACCTACACTGCTGTAAAGTGAGTTAGATTCTGTATCTCATTAATGGCTTAAATTAAATTAAATTAATTATCAACTGTGGGAATTCAGTTACCTTAGCTCTGGCTCCAAGCCACAAGGATTCAAAAGAACGTATCCTTTGCAAAGCCAGCTTCTGTATATTCTGTAATGAGATGGGACCAAACGGTAATGATATAAAAAAAATCCTTTCATTCTTGTCTTCCTTTCTTCACACAAACATGTGCAGCTGTGGCCCATATCTGCTGAAAATAGTCATCACCACAATATGGCAATGAATATTTTCAACCATTCTTTTAAGAAAGCTTTTATCTTTTCTTGGCCTCACAATGTCTCCAGGCAATCTATCTCCATTGTCAGGGCCTTGTTTAGTGAAGTATTGTTTCAAGAAGCATAGTCCAGGACTTTTTTTCCGGTATGTGCCTGGGAAGGAGTTAACTTGTAGATGGCTTCAGCAGCTTATCAGATCCCAGTCCTCAGCCTTGCTGCTGCCATGTGCCAGGTCTGCCTCCCTTGCCAGAAGAGCCTATTCCCTGGCTTTGCATGCATTTGGCTTGCAAGCTGGCCAGAAACTGATGTCAGGTACCTGACTACAGATATTGGTAAAGTACTGTATTTACGTGTTATGGGAAAATGCCAAATTCCATTGCTGCAGAATAAATGAGTTAATGAGGCTGTGACTGAAATGCTTCGAGAAGGTGATGCGAGAACTGTTACTTCTAGCTCCAAGGCAGCTCTACATTGCTGCAATAGTTTACTCCCGGTTCAGGTTCTCACAGGTATTTCCATAACTGCAATTGTCAGAAGCTTTTTAAAATATAAACTGCGATTTCTAGAGCGTGATTTACAGTGAGTGAGTTCTGCATGGGCTGCAGAGCTGTGGGAAGCAGGGGCTCTGACTGCGCAGCAGAGCAGACTGTGCCCCCCAGACCAGCTCACGCCACTCGTGATTGCTGTTCTGCCCTTTCCTCTGAGAAGTTTCTGCTTAACACCTTATGCCACACACTCTTGTGCATGTCACCTGTGAGATCAATTCTCCACCCTTGTGTCCTGATGGGCCACTCTTCTGTACAACATTTGGTGAAGTGTGTCTCGCCTTCATACTAGCTCAGCCTCAGGACTGTGGTGTGATCTTTGGATGGTTTTTCAGGCTTGCAGGACTGCCTTGCAAACAACAGTACTCTAGGTGAAAACACAGAAAGCAAATTCTGCAAATTGTGAAGCAGCCTTGGCTTTCAGAATGACCCCAAATAAGCTCAGGAGACAAGTGACCTGAAACCTGCTAGAATATTTGTATACTCTGTTTTTTTCTGAAGAAAATCCCTTCTGTTCTCCGTTGTCAAAAATTGGCAGTAGTAATCTTTTTTTTTAAATTCAAAGAAGCAAACAAATAATCCTGCACCTTCCCTGCCAGACTGATACATCTTTAAATCTTTTTGTCTTTTAACTGAGTGTTTGGAGGGGGTGGGGGGAAGAAGGAGGAAAAGCGGCTTGAATAAGTTGCCGATGGAGCGTCTCAGTGTATCAGGTGTTTTCCAGGCATTGTGTGAAACAGTCCCTGCCTTAGAGCGCTTACAGTCTCAAAGAACAGGGTACAGAAAATCTGAAACTGGAAATTGGGAATGGGATGAGGCTAGTAGCAAGCAGCATCATGGTCCTGGAGAATAGGGCTGGAGGGATCTATCACCGCCAGGGTCCAATTTGGAGAAAGTGGAACGCAATCCAGAAAGCATTTGAACCACCCCATTGTCATCAAGTACCTGTGAAGCCCACAGGCAAAGTATGCCTCACCCCCTTTAACGGCCAGACCAAATATGAAATAGCAGTCTGCTACTGCTGCTGGCAAATTGAGAAACAAAGGCACTTCTGTCCCTTCATTCCCCCCCAAGCAAATAGCAAGCATGAGGGATACTGGGCTTTTTGTTACTAAATCAGTAGTTTGACAACTATACTGTGAAACATTGACTGATAGCAAGGACAAATGGCTCTATTAAGATGTGGAATAAGGTAGTGAGAGAATCCCAAACCAAAACACTTTCCCCTAGGAACAGGGAAAACTCGGATATGGCAACGGGTGTTTCTGTTCAGACACAAGTGATCAGGAGCTCCCTTCCGCATCCGATTTTGAGCCGCCTGCAGACATGTAAGGTGCTGCTGCCGGCTGAGGTGCGAGACAGAAAGCGTCCTTTAGGCTTTCCAGAGGCAGCTCCTGTTCCCGTGGACACTTTGGACAGTGAATGGCATTGTTCTGGCGGCTGCAGCTTGCACTGAGAGGATTTATACATAATGTCAAATCTCTCCTGTCCTGACCCCTCCTGACTCCTGGACATCTGTGAGGGAAGACCCCTGAGAGGGTATCTGTAAAGAGCCGTTTATTTTGCAGTGAAGGGGTAATCTCATAACAACCAGGGAGTTCCTCCAAGTTCCTGGGAGTACCAAGTGAACGTTGCCCAGTGTTGCTGGCTGAAACGCTGCAAACACAAATACAATGGAGGCTCTGAAGAAGGCAGAGCAGCTCAGCACCCACAGCCCATGTTTATTTTCTCCAGAGATGAAGGGGGGACTGCAGGTCAGCAGGAATTGTGCATTCTGACTGCTATTTATTGACTCAGAAGTCCTTGCTGACAGACAGACAGACAGACAGACAGGCAGGGAAGGGTTCCATTACAGTGACGTCGTTTCTTTTCCTCTTCGCCCCCGAGGCTTTCACTGCTGACACTCTTTACACATTGCTGTGGCTTCTCCAGCTGGTGCTGGGGCGAATGGCAGCTGCCTTTCACCTCGCTGATGCTGGAAGCCTGGGTGTCCCTAGAGAACATGACTGTCAGGCTTTCAGCGACATACTGCAGCACATCTATCAGAGGTGTAGCAACAACACACAGCTGCATGTTCAGCCTTCCCTCTGAGACCTGGGTTAAGACCGGAGGTCTGGGTCAGATGCTGAAGGTGAACTCTGGGTGGCTACTGGGGGTCAGCGTACAGGGTCTGTGTGAAAGAGAAATGTATCCTTGCGCTGTGCTCAGCCCCATTTCCATCTTCCATTCCCTGATGCAGTCACTGCTAATTAGGTCTTTGATTGCCCTACTTTAATATTGTGCTCTAGGAGAGATTCGAGTCCATTCTGTAAGTGATAGTGAGGCAGATCCACTGTCAGCTATTCGCAGGGATGCTATGACACTCTGAGCAGCCTCCGTTTGAGCCAGGGTTCATGGCTTTAATACTTTTGATTCCTAGTATGGTTTCTCCAGAGGGTCCCTTTGGATTTAAGACCATGCTGGAGACATATCTGTTGCCAGCAGTACAGTCACCTATGCTTTTAGCTGCATAGGGCAGCCTTTTTTTAATGAGCCCTCACTGGCAATGCTAGATACTGGATCCTTCATCCTCTGTCAGAATGGAGAAGGAAAATGTCCATGTTTAAATAGCATGAATTGTTTCTCTTGTCCCCACACTCTCCATTGTTTTTTTAAGATGAATTATCTCACGTTGAGTCCGGTACACCAAAGGTGGCGGTTTGTAAAGGATGCAGCAGGCTGGGGTACAGGATATCTGGAATGTTTGCAGCAAAGCAGTGTCGGATAGATCAGATCGTAGGTTCTTTACTCACTTTAAAAGCATTATACTTGCAGCATGGATAAGTGAATCACACTGATCTCTTGCTTAGTGAAATTTACATTAGGGATGCTAAGAAGTTGCAATATGAGGGTGCCCTTTTAGATTCAGTCTTTATGAATATGCCGTCTCTGCAAACACAAATGCATATGAATGAGAACCCAAGCATCAGATAATTTAGTCCACTTCTTGAATGCCAATGCAAGATTACGTGCAACAGTGCATGTTTTATTTTAACAGTCTTAAATGATGAGGTATCTTCCACATTTGGATTCTGGCTGTTTTTCTAGTAATTCGATTCATGCAGTGAGGCATGGTTGCAACACTTTCTGTTTTGTGACAGAATGCTTCTTACATCACCTAACATATATGGAATTCTTTTCAGGCTCTACCTCATTAAAAACTGATGCTTAGATCTCCTGCCTCTCTAACGTATAGGGGCAGATCTAGGCATATTTTCACTTTGAAAAGATTTCCTCTCCTTTTCATTAATGACAGCTGTACAGCTGTCTAAAGACTGTGGAGATTTCCCTCTACACTGCTGGATGTTTACTGTCTTGGTAATCTGTTTGTGGAGAGCCACATGCTTTTGTTCCCCCAGTAAAGCTCCTTTAAGCATAACCTTTTTTCCCTAATGTGGCCTTCCCAGTAAATAGGAGTAAAGAGGGTGAGGGGTTCAATATGTGTACGGTGGATGCCACTGATGGGGTGGTACTGCAAGGAAAATGCTTTCCTGGCTATGTCTGTTAGCTGCTGAGAATGTCTCACGTCAAAGGGCTGCAAGAGTGGAGCTCTCTTCATGATGGTGCATATAGAGCACCTTAAGGGTGCTTATAGGTGCACATCACCTTACAGTTCTAAGTATAAGAGGGCCAAACTAGCCCCCAAGCATTTTATCATCTAGCCTTGCTGAGCTTTAGATGTAACGGGGCAAAATATGTAGCAAGGATGCAAATACTGGGCACAGTTATCATCACTCTAATGGGCTTCCATGCCTGAAGAGGGAGTAACTGGACCATCAAGTCTTACCTGAGGGCTGACTTACACAACTGGGATGCCCCAAGCTAATTCCTGTTTTAATGAGAGCACATACATAGAAACAAAGCAAACCTTGATTTAAAATCAAACTTGATGATTACCAGTCTGTTACCTGGCTGGCCCACAGTAACTTTCTTTTCTCGATCTTCAATCCACTGCTTTTCTCATCTTTCCCCATGAGGTGCAGTGTCCGTATGTCAGTGGCTTTCAACTTGTGATCCACAGATTTCTGGAAATCGGGGGACTGCTTCTAAAGGGTCTTTGAAAGAAAAGCAGTTTATACGTGCTGTGCTGTAATCTACGTATGTGAAATTTCTAAAGAAGGTAGCGTGTCTGCATGCCCATTGGGGTGGGCAGGAAGGTAAGATGAAAGGTTTTTCTTATGGGAAGAAGCAGGGGATTTAAATCCTAAATTTGTGGCAGTTTTCTAGTCTTTAGGTTCCTTTAGTTCTTCTCTGTTTCGAGAGAGGCATGCTGGCTGGTACTTTGTGGATTGATGGAACCTCTCAGGAGTGTCCTGTACATGCAGAAAGAAAGGATGCACAGTACAAGGGGTGTTTGCATTGGATTGGAATAGGTTTCCTGCTACTGAAGTATACTGTACCTGGCCCAAATTCCTGTGTGAGGACATCTTGGAGATGACATCCATGCACAGGGAAGATGCTCACATCAAAGAGTGAAAGTTACCTCCTTAACAAGAGCAGGCACAAATGCAAACATGTCCTGGATTTGGAGGTGAAAATTTTTTGATCCTGTGCAAATTACTGTAAATCAGTTATGCTTGATCTCTAATTCAGATCCTGTTTAATTCCTTTGAAGGACACTTCATTGTGTTTTCTTTCTTCTACCCTGTCTCTTGGTCAAAGTGCTACCATGGCCCGTTCAGCCACCATGTTAACCTTTGATCCTAGTTTTGCTCAGCACCTCTAAGCCCCTTTTCTTCAGAGCCTGTGATTGCATCTGTTTGTGGCAGCTGTATTCTAGAAACAGCTTCGTTTGCTGTTTATGCATTCACTCCAAAATAAGTGACAGCCAGGCACAATGGATGTAACAAAAGCTTACATGCTTCGTTACCTGTAGCTAAATCTTAACTTTTCCTTGCAAACCTCAGTAAACTCCACTTAGCTTAGTTATCTCCGTCGCTGCAGAAGAAGAAACAGACTTCGTTGTTTTGCCTTCTACCTGTGAATCCTCTCCAATGAAGGATGCTGACCTACAACCTACCCATGTAGTGCAGGTTTACAGTCTTACTGTCATTGATCCATGGCTTAGGCCTAGGAAAAATGAATTTTGGTAATGAGCTTAGAGACAGATTAAAGCATTTTTTAAAAATAGCAGACCTGTGGGTTCTTTGACAGATCTCCTTTTGGTTTTGTTTCTTTCCCAAAACATCTTGTGATTTTCTGCAGTCAAACAGAATAATATCAGGTATACAATGTATACAATGCGATGCACCTAACTGATTCTCCACATAAATATATACTCACAATTTTGTAGCTTTATAAGTTTAGATACCTTAACTGATGCTGGATATCCACAGATACTGGATGCTGTGTATGTACAGAATGAAACTAAGGCATAGTTATACACTGGAAGCTAATTAAAAATATCCCTGATGGGATCGAGTTTGTCTTTCAATGATGCCAGAGCACATTAGTTTATATTAACACACATTAGTTAAGCACATTAGTTGAGTTTAGATCAACAAATTGAAATGGAACCGGACAATAGCTGGTTTCTTTCTGGCTTGCATATACTTGTTAGATATTTAGGTCCTACTCTGGACAAGCAGAGCTCAGTGCAGCAACATATTTCTTTTTGCTAGCTTTGCACTTCACCTGATGGATTCTGGAGGACCATTAGCTTTCCCTCTTTAACACGTTTCAAGAATGGCCAAACTATGGCTTGCAAGATAAGTATTTCCTGACACATGGTTAGTCCAGCATGCCGTCCATTTCTTGCCATCCTCTTCTGAAGGCCCTCAAGGCATGTGTACGGAGAGCAGGTTATAGGCTTTGTGGGTTGTTCTCATGGTTAGTGCCACCAGGTAGTCCCTGTAGTCCTCATTCCCAAAGATACATGTAAGTGACATGATGCCATGTGATAGGACACATCAGGTGATGGAAATCCAGCTATCGATCACATAACAGGTACATATCTGGAAACTTAACAGAAAGGCTCAAGCTGAAGAGGACAACCCAAAAATGTCCCCATAGGAGGCTCTAGGGCCCACCTCAGCAGAAAGGTGGGTAGTCAATGCTTTCCCAGGGCATAATGCACTCCGGCCATACCTTGTGTCTTCTCCACAGCACATTGTCCATGCCCTTGTGCCGGATTCTTCAAGCAAGCAGGATGGCCCAGGTGAGCAGTGCCATGGAAACTCCTCTGTGTCCTGGGGATTTCCAACTCATTAGTTCTGCTACTCTTCCAGTCCTGGTACAGAGGCCACAGTGAAACACAGCCTTTGTTTTTGTACATGGATCCCCCCCACTTTAAGCTATGCTGGTTCAGCACAATCAGGGAGACATCAGTAGGTGTTAAGATACTTTTCTGAGTAAAGGAAAAAAATCAGTCCTCAAGAGATTAATCTGGGTTGAAGACTGAATATGAATATGAAGAATGAAGAGGTAACATTGCAACCTGGTCGTTTTGTTGAACATTAGTGCATTTTGACATATGTGAGGATAGGGGAAAAATAGTTAATTAAATTTTGTTGTCTAAAATAAGCAAGGGTGCACTCACCTAATCCTGGGCAGAAATGTAGTTTTTGTCACTGGCTCTTGAACATACATATTTAAATTGGAAAACCCAACGCTTTTGGGTTCAGGTTTTACAACATAGTTCAGTTGGATTATGAATCGGGAATTATGAAATCTGAAGTGGCAAATGGTTGTTGTTGATGCTTTTCTTTAAAGGCTTGACTGCTTCCCCTTTTGTCTAGTTTTCCTTCTGTGTGTGTCCTGTGTGTCCCTACTTTATTTCCATGTCTCTCACCTGCACCTAACATGCCTGTTATTAACATGTACTGTTAATACTGTAGACTTAATTTTCAGAGGGGCAGCACAAAACCAAAAGCAGCTGCCTTTGGCTTCAACTGGAATTCAGCACCTCTGGAAATCAGGCACTGATGTTTTTCAGTTGGAAGAACAGATTCCCTTCTATAAAATAATGCTTCGCATTCACAATTTAAAGAACTTCCAATCTATCTAGGTTTTAAAACACTGTGTACATGCTACGTTTGCACAGGAATCTGGCAGCCATTTCTAGGGAGCATTAAGCAACAAGATCTTGTAGTGAACAGCGGAATTATTTTTTATTTAGAGATTACATAACTCTGACAAAATGGAAACCAGCCCCCGTGCTTCACTGTAGACCAGAACTTTCTCTTCCCAGATGGAGGATGACCTTTAATTGTGTCAGTTCCACCCCACATCCTCAGAAAACAAGGGCAGCTGCTTCACACATGAAGGGAAGCAGAGACTGAAGCAGCCATGTTGATCAAGGATAGATCATGACTGAGGTAACCTTACAACAGCTACACGAATTAGACCCCATCTGTCAGTCAGGTCTGCGAGAGTCTCCAGGCAAAAATAATTGATCTTCCATGTCACAAATTGAATTAGCCCCTGCCTACCTCTGTCCCTTTACCGGCCACTGTCGTAGCAATACTGACGCATCCAGAAAAGCTGCCTGTCATGGTTAGCCCATGGGTGATCAAGCAGGGTTTGATGCTAGCGGTGCAAAGAGTGATAACTGCACTGGAGCTGCTCACTTAGCAGTGGCTGTATGGGAGGATTGGGCAGACGGGGAGCTGATGGTGCCCTCTGGCTCAGTCTGCTGGAGGAGGAGTTGCCATGCGGACTTCATGTAACTGGGACTCATAGCAAAGACAGAGAAACTGGAAACACGCCAAATATTCTGCCCCGAGTGAATTAATCAGTACTCCCATACATGCCTTATCAATAATCGTCCTAGAAAGTCCAACACCACTTATGCTCCCCTATCTTTCGCTCCTTTTGTTCCCGCCACTCTCCTAAATGTTCAGGTTTTTGATTCTCTTTCCCTGTTCCTTTAACGTCTTCATGGTGCTGAGGGGGTGGGTAGGCAGGGGGTGCTGGGACCCCTTCTGTGGAGCAGCTGTGATTGCTTCCAAAGAATGTGTGAGAGTTGGGAAAGATAGCAAGGCATGATTTTTTGCTGTACGCTGAAAGGCTTTCTCCATCAGCCTGAAGAAGGACCTGAGAAGTGGTGAAAAGGTATAGAGTTGTCAGCCCCGAAACAAAAGCGTTCGCACAGTTGGGAAGTAACTGGACAGTGTCTGCGTCCTCTGATGAGCTGAGACGATTCCATTACCCACAACTTGCCGTAAATCAGCAAGTACGCTGCTCTGAAATAGGCAGTCGGTGTTCGCTCTGCTTTTCCTTAAAGTTCGGGGCTCTCGGTCAGAGAAATGACTTCAGTGCAGTGGTTGGCATGGAGTCACAGCAGTAAAGACTTTATCATTTCGTTTGACAAATTTGTCACTGAACACAGTCACAAGCTAAAATACAATTTTAAAATATGAATTCACTTTGACTATGTTTATGTTAACTTTCTGTGAACAGTCAAGCAATTTACTTTTATTGACAAGAAAATCTGTAAAAAGTCAATGTCAAAGATACATATGTGTGCATTTAAGTAAACTAGTTTTAAGTTCTCATGCATAAGCATTCAGTTTTGAAGTGCTTACACATTCCCTCAGCCAAAGGAATGGAAACAATACAATGTGATTTATCTGACCAATCAAATCTAACCCAGACAGCTGCAGCGCAGGCTCTCCTGCTGGCTGCTCTTTCCATGCCGGCAGAAGAAAAGGGTAGATGCCTCAGATGACTGTATTTTTGTTGTGAGCTGGTCACTCGGCTCTTCTTGCTGATGACTCAGGAGCTAGAAAAAGCACAACCTGCCTCCAAGGGTCAAATGTGAAAAGCGTAGGAGCCCACTAAACCTGGCGCTCACCGAACAACTGCCTGTCGGTGGTATCCACTAAATTTGGCCTTTCATTTCTGTATTTAAATATAAATATGTTGATAGGGAGCAGTTTGCATGCTGTGCTGGATATGAATTGATTCAAAATTGTTAAAAGAACTGTCGACAAGTTCCATGCAACAAGTAGCATATTAGGACAAAATGGTGAAAAATATGCTGACATTTGGTGTCACAGTGTTGTTCTTGTGTAACACGGGGGATGCATGATGTCATCACTGAAATAACAGCTTCAAGCTATACCTGTGTAACACTCCTGTGTGAATATTCCTATGAACAATTCAGAAATAAAATACAAAGGCCTCATTAAAAAGAAAAAAACCACCACCAAGAACCAACATCTAGATCGCTTAAGGGTATGCCAAAATGCCGGCAAAGCCGCTGCCAAACCTGAAGATGACTAAGTTCCTTACAGGGCTATAGCTTTGCCAGCAAAGCTCCTTGTGATCTTGAAGGTCTGCTGCTGAGCAGTTAAATCTTGACTGCATTAGGTAGCACAGCACGTAACCTGCAAGATCTTGGGAAGAAAACCAGGGTGGTGTGAGCGGGATTCCCCTGCGCACCCCTCAGGTTTCTGTGATACAAGAGAAATCCATGCCCGGGATTCAGGCAGGTTATGTGCGTGCTTGTCCCGTCGCCTCCTCTGCCGGTGATCCCGCCTGGCAGCACGGATTAGTTCGTAGCTCCCTGTCCACGCTAGTTCTTGCCATCTCTCTTACTTGTCTTTCCTCCATCTTCATCCATGGCAGGGAGTGTCTGCGAAGAACTTGGGAGAAAAGGTAATCTGAGGACAGATCTTCTGTATTTTCAAGGGGGGCATTTTGGCTGAGGTGTGGACTTGGAACAAAATGGCATTCAGAACACAATGCTCCTCAAATCATGTCCTTAAACAGCTCTGGTAGCATGACCTGCCTGCTGTCTGAAGTGTGTTTTCAAACAAAGATCTCCCTTTAAAAAAATATTATTTCAAAAATCAGAAAAAGCAGGGGTTTTTCCCTTTTTAAACCAGAAATCAAACCCAGATGGATTTATAAATTCGTGAATACCGTGATTTTCGGCTTGTCACTGAAACCCCCCTCCCCCTTTCAGGAGAAACCCGAGTGCAGCCCGACGTGCCCGTTGCGGGAAAGGCACCTTT
>NW_008796114.1:1310281-1372425 GCF_000699145.1 Aptenodytes forsteri
GGGTGGCTGGGCGCGTAAGGGGAGTTTCTGGTGGCCCCTGACAGGGCGGCAGCGGCGGGCAAATGCTGCACACGTTTTATTTACTTCTTGTTTGGAATGGCTGTGTGAGTGGCGAGGTAAATCTCACACGTTTTCTCAATCTGTACCCCAACCAGGTAGGATTGACAGCTGGAGAAAACCGTGTATTCTGAGTGCTAAATAGGTTATCCACCGTCCATAAGAAAGAAAAGCAGTGAGCTTTACAACCGTGCCTCCCAGCCGTGCCCTTGTTTTTGACTTTGCCACTGGCAAGGCTGAGTGCCTGACCCCTGCTAACGTGCGGTGCCTTTAATAAGGAGAGGGAGGGAAGTAATTTTATACTCAGCGTGTGAGTGATTCATGTTCTCAAAGGGGATAAAAATGTTATTAGAAAATTCTCCTGCCAAATGTGTGGCAAATGAAACCAATTTATTAATGCTGTGAAGCCAATGTGTGAAATTGGGATAAAAGGTGAGGTGTGGTCTCACCCCCGTGCTTACTGCGGCAGAATGTGCTGCAAGACAAAGGGCTCTTGTCCTCAGAAAGGGGATGCTGCTGTTGTGACCACAAGCACTAGCAGCAAACAAACAAAATGTTTTCTTCAGCTCAGATGCACTTCAAAGTGTTGGGGTGAGAGATGCCGAGTCTGAAAGAACAGACCTTGATCATGAGCCATCGAACTGCTGCTTGAAACCTGTAAAACACTGTCAGGACACCTTTGAAAAGGCTTTTCTTCTTTCCCTAGGTCAAAGCTTCCTCTTCATTTAGGGTTATTATTTGTTTCATTATGTGTTAAGCAGTCTCAGTGTGCTCTGTGTTGAACAAGACACAAAACAAAAACAGTCCCAGGCCCCAGCATACTCCTGATTCGAAACAAAGTCCACACAAGTACGGCATGGTTTTGGAGCCAAGCAAGAGGCCCAGACATGGCCTATGCTTTTATACTAATGTATTTTACATGGGATAATGGTGAAGGTGACCACGTGTTCATGAAGTACCTGTAAAGCAGGTGCTGCAGTATTGACAAAAGCAAGGTGAAAGTTTATGTTGAAGTGACTCCTGAAAGGTCAAGAGTCCTCTGCCTGGTGCCCTTAAACTGAAGAAGTCTGTGACTCTTCCTGCATCCCCCTAATTTTTGTCCTCTCCGCCAATGCCATGTTTGATGCAACTGGACAAGACTGAAACAGCACGGATGGAGCTATAAGCAGGATGAGCAAGTCTCAGCTCTACATCTTGTTACCTCATATGCAAATAGCATAATCTCCCTGTTTTCAGCACCTGGAAAACATCAGCATCTGGTCAAAGAACAGCCAGGCAGAGCCTGTTAGGACAGAGGAAATCTGCGGGGGAATTTCTGCCTTGAAAAGCTCTTCTTCTCCAGAACAGAATGTACTCCTTCATCTAATGGTATCGGACTTCAAATTATCATGTAAGTAGGCATGCTCAGTTCTTCTGGATTCCTTTCTCTTCCTGAATAGCCCCCAAAACATAGATACTAATAACTCAATTTCTTAGCTGCAGATATCTAGAAATCTGGGCCTTGTTCAATCAGATTTTGATTTCACTGTGGCAATCATCATCTCCAGGGTGGTTTGTTGCATTATTTTATACTCAGAAACAAGGCTGAGGATTGTTGTGATCAATTTCTGGAGAACTATAACCCAGCCATTAGCTCACTTAGCCCATCCAAACCCAATCTTTCTGCTCACCTTTCCTTCAAGAAAGCACTTACCATATTATCCCCAGACTCTGGCAGTAGGGCAGAAGAGGTGATGTGATGTCAAACTTTGAACAAAGAAGTGCAATGTATTCAGAATGTTCCTGAGCAAGAAGAAGTGTGAAAACTGTCTATTGTTCTTTCAGGCTAAAGAGGAATGCTCAGGAATTTGATTAAAGAGTATAAGGAATAAAATTTAGCTGCTATAGTTGAGCATGCACACAGTATGAGTGGCTGCATATCTTTTTTCATTTACTTCATGGACTTGACTTCTAAATAAAGTTGTGCAGATTTAACTATTCTCAAAACTATGAGGGTTTCTTTTGTTGTTGGATTTGTTTTTTTCAGTCTAGCTTCTGTTAATGAATCTTGCACTGGTAAATTTATTCAGATATGGGATTTCTTCAAGCTTCCTTCAGCTCCCATTGTACCACTTTTCTGCCTGCCATTGAACCAGCAAACTCATTCCACAAGATCTTAACATTATTTATATTTTGTCTACAGCAGGGATAAATTAATTCGTTTCTGACATAATATTAACATATTATTAGCATAAGTCACAGAGCACAGTAGCTCAGCCAGAGCTGAGTGATCGAGAATCTGAATTAATTGTTGGAGTTAGTCTAAAGTACCCACAGTCATCTGTCAGACGAGTGTCTCCACCTAGCACTGTTTGTGGCTGAAGTCAAAGGATGAAGTTTGCAGAATCAGTAGCCCTGTCCCTGTGCTCCATGTTGTCAGATTACAGCATTCAGCTTTCTTGCAATTCCACACAAGCCCTTGGAAGAGTGAGGTAACTGCAGCTGATTGTCAGGATGTAGTATTCTGAAGTAGAGTCCAAGGTCTCTAACACTTAAACAACTGTAAATAAATAAAACCTACCACTGACTGGCAGAAAAAAAGATTCGAACTCTAACTCCGTATATGCCTCAGAGTCCCCAGCTTCATGGGAGGGTCCTGTGTCGTACTCCTAATCCAAGCCCCACAGTGTTTTTACCTTCACAAGCTGGTCATTGTTGTTGCAAGTTCCCTGGTTCCTGTGTCTCTTAACTTTGTGGGTGAGCTTCTACATACTCTACATTTTACGAACAGCTTTGAGACTCAGAGCTTAATTCCAGCGTTTCTCCACCCTCTTTATGGAAGTGACCTCAGAAATACCTGGCTGTGGGCTCGCTCCGTTGTTACAGCCAAGGAAAAATCTTTGGCGTTTATTGCACTTTGAAATACATTCAAGTATACGCTTGCCTGGAGTATGGATGCACTTAGTATTTTCTGTCTGATTAGTTCTTCCCATGTATTCTTTGGGCCCTTCAACAAGATCAAAAACCCAGTACAGTCAATCCATGGACTTTCCTAGAAGGGCCTTCAGAGCAGGTGGAATCTGTAGACAACCTAGGGAAAAGATACCTGTGGCTAGATTAAGGCAAGATGGACACCTGGAACTGCATCTCAGAAGCCCTGAGATGAATAGGCTGTTCAAACCATTCTCCAACAATCTGTTAACCATATTCCCACCATTTTTTTTCTTCTCTCTCATTAACATGAAACTATCACTACAATCCACTCAACCATCAAGAAAACCAGGAAACTGTTCCTGTCAGTAGAGGAAGAGAAGTCTTCTCCATGGGGTCCCTGGAGAGCATTATGTTGCATTTTGTGGGATCTAAGAGTTTACAGTCTAGTGCTAATTCTGGAAATACATTCCCTGAATAGAGGCCGTTATTTTCTCAGTTCCAGTTTGCAGACCTATTATCTGAATTGCCTAGTCCCCTGCTAAAGCCTATCATGGGTCAATGATTACAGAAGAGTATAATCTGAATAGCAGTAAACGCAATAGAAGACAAATAACTCCATGAATTCTGGAATTAAGGGAACATGGTTGGCATCTTGTGGTAGTTTAACTTTGGTGTCTAATAATCACACCAAAGAACTGAAGCTCTTTCTCTAACTGGCTTCAAGAGTGGCTTCCTGAATGGATTCTCTGGGGTCAGTGAAGAGCTAAGCTTACCTTGCCATCTCCCCATCAGCAGGGAAGCACTGGTAAGGGCTCTCCTCAACAGCTAGTGGTTGTCATGTTGACTATCTGGAGTTAATGTCTCTGAAATATTGTCACTTGTGTCAGCTATAGTTGACACTGACTAACCTGTTCAAGCAACGTTGTGAGAAGAAAGAGAATAGAAAGGAAATTATGAGCAAACTAACATCACAATCTTCCATCTTCCCTTCAACAGCCCACATGTCCTTATAAACCTTGCTTCCTCAGTAAACATTGTAGTTTATCCACTCCGAGCAGCAAAAACACCCAACAGTCTTTTCTGCCACAGTTTGATCATTTTGTGTATTGCATGACTTAACAGGCAAAGCAATAGAAAGGACAATTAACCAGTTTCTGTTGTCACCTGTGCTGCTGTGTCAATCCTCTGGAGCTCTGCTGAAGTCACTGGAATTACTCTACATTGCCACTGGTATGAGTAGATCAAAACATAGCCTCATTTGTGCTCTAACTTACATTTTTAGGGAAACATAAGAATTTCCAGTTTGTATTACAATACTTAATTGGGAGTTGTTTATTATTATACCATTATTATCATATGGCCTAAGTGTTAGTGGGCAGAGTCATCTCTGAATGTAATTTTGTATTTCCTGCAATCTCAGATCCTTGGGTGTCTCAGATACAGTGCTTTAGCCAGTAGCAGCGCAGATGTGACAACCTCCTGGTATTGCTTTACCATCTAAACTGTGATTTATAGCTGTGTAGCATATCATTTGCATTTGTTGTTGTTTGCAGCTGTATGACAGCAGTGCTCTTCACAGTGTGCCAGAACTGTATCTGGTCTTGGATGTTAACATTTTCACAACAGGACTGTGTGATTTTGGCTGGGGCTAGCTTGCATTCATGTGTATATGCATATATATATGCATTCATATACATATCCTCTTGTGCCTGCTCCACTGTTCTGCGAATCCATTTGATGCTGATCTTGTACAGGTAGCACAATTACTCTGTTTAGGGAATTCCTCAGAAGGAAGTTGTGGGCCGTAGGCTGGCACTTCCTGTTGAAGTGAGCCTGCCACCTACGCGACGGTCAGTGCTTCAGCCATCAGGAGTGTTCATTACACGGGCTGCTTTCTGCATTGAGCAGTAACTGCACTTCTTTGCACGTATTTTTCTGTAAATTCAAAGAAAGACATTTTCTTTGGTCGCAATTTACTCTGATCATAATGCTTATCTGTAGGAAACCTAGTATTTGTATCTCACCAACTAGATGTTTCAAAGTATTGAGACTTTTTTTGTATACTGTCTCAGCAAGAGTGGTTTGCCTTCCAAGGAAAGATGAGGCGGGAGCTGAGGGTGACAGCAAGGCAGGCAGGGCCTGGGACCTCACTGACAAAGCAGCACAGTCCCACAGCACAGAAACAAGTTGAGCAGGGCAGGTCCAGTGAAGCTAACAGGGCTCAGCCAAGACTCCAGTGATTGCCACACAAGTCCACAGTGACAGGGCAGGTGCAAGGTCAAGCCAGGAGGTCAAATCAGTGAGTCAGGCGCAGGATTAATGTGGTATGAGGCCAGGCACAGGCAGGGACCAAAGGTGAAGCCCTAAGCCTCAATGCAGTTCCTGAGCAAAGGTGGGAGGCCTCCGACAAGGCGTCTTACAACGCTTTCCACGTCATCTGATCCAAGTTACACAGCTGTGCCATTCCAGAGCCGGTCGTGATCCAGGTGGCCAAGCCCGTTGGATGGGGAGGGAAGAGGTTGCAGAGCATATTGGTACACTCAGGGCAGGCTCTGGTACATATTGAGATACTTTAATTCATGCATTTTTTCAGCAATCATGGATACCTCATGGATTCCTGTTCTTACCTAGTCTCCCTGTATCTGAGAGACAATAGGCAAAGTTACCTCCTCCTTCTCTTTTATTTACTTCAGGAAAGCTTTTCTTCATTATCATATTTCAGAAAGCTTGAAAATAACCAGTGGCCTTTTTGCTGTCTCATGGTCTCCTTGTGCACATCTACCTGTCTGGTGTCCCCACTTAAGGGGGAAGATTTATCTTTATCACAGTCACCATTTTAAGAAATAATAAAATTCAGAAGCTACTGTCATGAGGTACTATCTGAAATAATAGTTTTTCTGTACCAAATAGTTGTTCAGGTTGTTCATGATCACATAATGTGGTTTTTATGTTCAGCTTTTTAGTGCATTCTTCTCTGCAGTCAGGGGGTGGCAGGGGCCATCACAGTTCTGGTGCTTTCAGTATTTGAAGAAATATTGCTTTGATAAACACAATGTCTACACACAATGAAGGTATAGATTTTTCTGCGTGTCCAGTATCATATGGGGCACGGTGAGTTTTAGCACATCCACTCCCTGTAGACCAGACCCTTCTGCCTTTGAAAGGCTTTCCAGAATTACAGAGTATTTTTTCTTATGGACTCAAAACGTTACAGCTTTGTTTGGAGTCTATTCTGGGCTGCTCATGTGTATGGAAAACATTCACCAGACTTTCTGCTAGTTCTAGGCTGCTGGTTCCCAAAACAAGGCCATCTCAGGCAGCAAGGACTAGGCAGCATTGGAAGTAGTTGTCTGGAACAGAGGTAAGACAGGAAAATGGGGCAGATTTTATATGTGTTCCCCAGTCTTACCTCTCATTTAATTTGTAAGTAATGCATTTACCCAAACACAAGGCAACTTTGAATGGAAGACCGTCTATATTTTCTGTGTTTGTGCATTTTGGAAAGGGGATGTTTAACTGCACACAAGACAAAAAATATGGTGTTTCCCTATAGTCAGATTACAAACTAGGTCAGGATTGTCCAGTCTTCCAGCACAGCAAGCCTGCTACTTTGAACTGCTGCTGTCCCCATGTGAGGTGCTGGGAAGCATGCCTCCTTGGGAAGCTGGCTGTAATCAGGTGTTGTGCCTGCCCTCCTCTGTCATGGAGGGGAGTCTATAAGCATTCAATATAGAATGAGACACTAATGTGGAGTGGGAGTTCAGAGTGTATTTTCTCAAACTCTTTCTTCCCCCATCCCACAAGTTGTCTTATATTTAGGGGAGTCTGAAAGGTTTTTTTATTTTTTATTATTAAAGTTTTGAAGAAGGCATGCGAAAGTACAAAGTCAATTCAAGATACATCTTGCTGATTTTGTAGACCATCTGTAATGATAAGAAGCCATATGATATGGATGCTCTGTTCATATTGGTGGGAGGTACTGGACTATTTAAGTATTATTATTTAAGTGTTACAGTGTTTATCACCACAAAGAAAGAATGCCCTGACAAACAGCTACGCTGGCATTTCGCGTCGCCTAGACTGTAAGTTTCTGATTGAGAGATGAAGGTCAAGGTGGGAGATGTAGTAAATACGTGCCATTACAATGAAGAGTCTTTCAACAGTATGTGTAGGGGTAGTTGGATTAATTTACCTAAAATTTGGGAAGCACATCTTTAAGGAGTTCTTTTCTTAGTAGCTGAGTATTGCCAGGGAGCAGTGAGGGCCAGCTGCTCCCTAAGGGATGGGGACCTGGGAGCTGAGGACAATAACATGCCTGGCAGGGCAACAGCTTTACCAGGCAAGGTCTAGTTCCACCATACCCAAATGAGGTGAGCAGAGCAGACCAGGGCCAGGTTCAACCAAGAGTCCAGATCATCAGGCAAGCTTGTGATGATGAAGCAAGTACAAGGTCAAGCCAGGAAGCCAATCCACAAGTCAAGGTTGGGTCTGGTGGGGGTAACAGGGTCAGACAGAGTCCAGTGATGGTGGGGAAGGTCTGTAGTGACAAGACAGGTCCATGGTCAATGCCCAAATCAATGGGGTTCAAGATCAGGCACAGGCAAGGCTGTGGCTGACCTGGAGACCAGTAGTCCTACCACAAAGCTCAAACAAGGGCTAAAGTTAGCCCAGGGCTGAACTTGCAGGGAGCTCCTGGGCCCATGGGCAGGGTGTGTGGGAGAGGTCCAGAAGTAAGGCTGGTCACGGCGACTAAAGCCTATTAGTGTAGTCAGGGCCCTGACAGCTGTTAAACAGAAGATACTGTAGGAATAGTTAGAAATTTGGCTCATTGTTTAGATGAAATTTTTCTCTGTACAAAATGCTCTGTAAGTATCTTTCCTACGTGCTTGAATTCTGCTTGAACTAGCCCATGTGAAAAAAAAAAAAACATTTTCTATCACGAAATAGGTTTTTCTATCTAAATTGATCACTGTCTAGAGCCAATGTGGGGCTGCACCTTCCCTTGCAGGAGCTCACAGAGGAGCTTTGCCTGCAAAATTCAACACATTTCCAGGGAACATGGGTAGTGTGTCTTCATCGAGTTTTTTCTTAGGCTATTGGTCTTATTTTGTGTGAAAGGGAGTCAAAAGCATGATCTCTTCTCTTCTCTTCTCTTCTCTTCTCTCTTCTCTTCTCTTCTCTTCTCTTCTCTTCTCTTCTCTTCTCTTTGTCTTCTCTTTATAGAAAACAGATGTTATGCTTTCAGTTTGGGGCAGTATTAGATTAGGTTAAAAGAAACACTCAGCTGAGAACAGGTCTCCAAAAGAGTCTTGTTCTGCAAACAAGAGAGGTGTATCTTCACCTTCTCCAGAAGACCTGTAGGCTAAGTAATTCAACTACATTGTGGGAAATTCTGCTTAAAGTCCCCACACTACCTGATCCACACTTGCAGTACTTATCTCATGCATTCCCAGTGAGAACTCAGGCCAGAAAGCTGTTGGGTCTTTTCTGGAAATCCAGCAGTTCATGTGGCAAATGCCACTTTCTATGATTAGGTATTAATTGGAGCAGGGACTTGAACCTTGGTTTCACCTGCACCAGGTAAGTGCCATATCTGCTAATCTGCAGAACCAGTCACTTGGAGTCAATGGGAGTCACTTTGACTCCCATTCTGGCCCACCAAATATCTGATTGTTTATTTGAAGTGGAATCCTGTCAACAGGAGAAATCAAAAGGAAGAAAGCTTGTCTTCATTTCCTTCTTTCAAAGTCAGAACAAAATCTCCTAACTTATTTTTACAATAGCAGTAGTGAACACAGTGCGATTGTCTTGTCTCATAGCTAAAGTGGCTTCAATGATTGGTCAAAAGTGTTGTTAGTTTTCTAGTTAAAAAGGCTATAAGTATATGCAGCATAGTTTTCATACAAACAGCAGCGTGGCATTTTGAGAGAAATTCAAGTAATTGGGCTTTACATGGGTAAAACTCAAATCCACAGTTCTGGTTAGGAAAATGTGTCTGCAGCAAAAAGTCCTTTGCACTGTTGGATCAATATAATTACAACTCTTAGTGATTGCTGTCTCTCCTAGCACTGGACCGTATGGTGTTGGAGTTGATACTCCACAACTGAGTGGAGGGAAAGAATGCAAGATAATAGGAATAACATATGTTGCTGTCTTGATAGGATGCTGAGCGTTGTAAATCAGTGTGGACTTCAGCCAGAAACAGTCTTCAGCCCCTGCTGAGAGTGTCAGCAGCATAGAGTTCCCCAAGTTTATGTCCCTTTGCACAAAACTTAGGCAAATTTGAGCCCCTCCTCTCTGGTCCAATAAATTCTGAAATAGAGAGATCTTGATTCGCCATTCCTGGAACTGCTGATTTCACCTCTAGGGATTTGGCTTTTTTTTCTGTATATTTTCCCCTTAAAATCTCTCTAGTTGAATGAAATAAAATTGTTTTTCTACAGTGTATTGGCAGAAATAATAGAACATCAATCATAGAATCCCAATATATTTTTAGCCAGTGCCTACAAGCCTGTTCAGATATGCTGAGAATGGACAGTCAAACCTGATGCTGGCGTTAGCATCAGCTAGTAACACATTGTCTTCAGACGAATTGCATCACCTTACACTAAGGTTAAATAGGGTATTTGGAGGGCAGTTTCCTTATGCTTTTTCTCCTGTTTTGACAGAGCATGCCCTTTGTGGTGAGCTCTTTGAGTGAAATTCCACAGTCCCCAGCTGGAATGTCAATAGAAGTGGAAATCCTTAGGTGGTGAAAAGTGGTGTATCTGTAGTTGGCCAAAAGTCAGGTGAAGAAACATAATTTCCATGACAAACATAACCTGTAGTCAATGAATAGCATGACTGAGTGGAATGTGATCAATTTATTTTCCTCTGCGTGTAGCTGAGCACTCAAGTAGGATTCTGTATCTAGAAATAACCCATACTGGGATCTCTCCTAGACTCCTCCTTACCTGTTAGGTTTCTTCCTTTTAGGTTCATGTCCAATTTCCCTCTCTAACAGGATGTAAATGGTGCAGCCTGCAGAATTCTTGTTGAGCTGTCACACAAAGGATATTCCTTAGCAGGAAACGCAACTTAAATATATGGTCTGAAAAGGAACTGTCTAGATCTGTTAAATCCCACAGTTAGTGCCATGCTGTAGGGCTGAGTTGTAAAAGTGCTCTTATTGTGAAGTTCTGCATGAGGCTGACACAGCATACTCCTACCCTGCTGGAATAAAGTCCTTTTTTTCACCTGTTTGGAGTTAACAGAGTGCTATACACTAGTAGGACAAAGAAAGTAGGTAGCCCTGGTGTGATGAAGTCTATCAGTTGGGAAGCAGTAACTCGGAAAGGAAAGTCCAGCTTCTCGTGAATGACTGAATATGACCTTTTGGTGCAGTGCTATGGCTGAGTGAGCCCAGTGAGTGATGGCTGGGTAATCACTGGGTGTATAAACAGGCAATACTGAATAAAGAGATCATATTTCCTCTGCAAACAGCGCTGGTGATACGTATCTGGCACTAGAGTGCCCGGTTCTGCTGTCTACACTTCAAAAAGGTGATGAAAAAATGACGAGGGTTTAGAAACAATTACAAATATGACCACAAAGGGAGTCTTCATAATGAGAGAGCAACTCAAGTGGGAGTTAGAAGAAAGCTCAGTGATGGTCTGTAGGTAAGTATACAGACAGAAGATTTTGATCAAACAACTCAGACAAAGGCAGAAATGACCCAGAGATTGCAACTTTACACATTGAGAGATAGACAAATTCACACTGAAAATCAAGTTCAGGCACTTATGGTGAGGCCAAAGAGTTGCTGCAAAAAACTCCTCAGCAAATGCAGTGTATTCCTCTTTACTTGAAGTGCCTGAGTAAATTTACATTATGGCTGGCTGTTTGCCTGTGAGATGTCCTCCAGCTGAGCAAGAAGTTTTTGGGATTTATGTAGGAGTTCTGTGCCTTGTATTGCACTGGAAGTCAAGATAACCTCCCAGTTTTCTCCTTTAGCCATAAAATCTATGTGCCTACCTGTTCATCTGCTTCTTTGGCATGTGGGTTTGCTTATTCTCCTTTGTGGTGGGCTTTGAGCACAATCCTGAAAGCTGAGATACTTTTCTACTCAGACTCTACAGGAAGAGTGAATTAAAGTCACTGGGATCATCTTTCAAACTCTCATCATAAACAAAGAAGCTTGCCTGTGCTTATTTCAGTTTTGTTCTTGCATGAAAATGTCACGTTTGGCAAATAACTAGGATCTTGCTGCTGCTGCTGCTTGTGTCTTCACCTCACTCCTCAGTTTCTTCAGGCCAACTGCAGCTGTTATGTTGGTGCTGAGTGGCTAGGAAAATAATGATCTGGAACTCAGCAGCATATTGTGTGCGAGCAATGAATTTATTGCCAAGAGTATGTATAAAATAAATTACTGCCACGACCCATTTAGAAATCCTCACTTTCCTGAGCTATGGTGTCTTCTTAGGCAGCACGGCCCTTGCTGGCAAGCTGGAGCTCTGGCAGGGACCATGTGTACCTGGGCAAGAGACTGTGACTTGGCATGTGGCGGCAGGAGGGCAAGAGAGGGAATCAGAAGGGGCTGGCTGAAAGGCTGAGGCTAGATTTTGCTTTGTCGTGGTGTGGGGCCAAGGTAAATTTTCTGAGGCAGACAGCTGTGAACAGCTGGATGAGGAGAGCAGGACTATGTGCCCAAAGGTGAGAAAGAAGCAGGACAGAGAAACGTAGTAGGATGGATTAAAAGGGCCAAATTGGAAGGAAAAGGAAGAGTCTTCATTCCTTTCCAGGCTCTGGGTGAAAACTGATAATCATGAATTCCCTTTTTATTCACTTATCTGTGAATAATACTGTGAGAGGGCTTCATCTCTATATGTAGGATTAAAGAAGTTGACAACCTAATATTGCTGTCAGGTATTTAATAACACAACTTAGAGCTGCGTTGTTTGAAAAAATCTCTTACCCTGTTGGTGAGCCATACACGTGCCACTAGTGTGCCATATTTTAGTGGTTCTGATTTTTCAGCTTGAAGGTGAAACTTTTAAAGAAAAAGTGTCATATAGTCATGTAATTAAAGCTAGAACCATAGTGTGCACCTGCAGGAGAGCCTAATTAATGTAGGCAGCATAAAAAACAGGCGCACTAGTTTATTTCTGACTTCAGATTATCTGTCACTGCAATGGCTACTAGTGTTTTTATAACTTCATTTTTCTGTTTGTTGAATAGTATGGTTTAGCCTGGCAGGTGACCTTAGTCTCTAATCTAGTAGGTAGTGACTGCTTTTTGCAAGACTTGTGCCTGAGCACGCTGGTGTTGCAACTCAGCCTCTGCTGAAATCCCCAGTCTGCCTTCATTTTCTCATACTCTTATCATTCCCTTTCTATGGCTTCCCTGAGTCCCAGCTGTCCAAACCAGCACATGCCGAATTCTGCTGCCCATCTGTTTGTCTACACAGAGAAGCGTGACCACATCCCCACAGCCTCTACCAATTTCATTCACTTCCTGCTGTCTTTGGATTCCAGATAAAGCTTTTTTTTAAGAAACCTTCCCCTAATCTGTCCGCTTTCTGATGTTAATGTGTGTGCTTTCGTTTAGAAGGAGGCTTTATCATAATTGTACTGTATTGGCTGTATTGCCCTTAAAAATGACTCTGTAAGTAAGTTTGTGACTCGATACCATGGGAAGGGCATGCATTTCTTTGTGTCTGTTCCCATTATGCATTCAATCCTGGGTGTCTCCACATTTCAGCTGTCACCTGGTTTCACCAGGAAGTTCTTGTATGAATAATTTGCATTTATCCATTGCTATGCTAGCAGTGGCGTCAAAAGCCCCAGTCATCAATATGGCCCTCTTATGCCTGATGTTGTATGAACACATGCAAATACAGCCTCTTCCCCAAATTGCCTACAATGTGCTAGCACCACGCAACTCATACCACTGCAGCAAGCAGTTCTTTTCTCATTTTATTCCCTGGTATGTATGCCTGCAAAATGAACATCATCTGGAGGCGATGCATCATTTTACCTAGGCCACCAAACACATGTTTGTTGCTAATAACTTTGGTTCACTATTCAAGCATGGCCAGGCAAAATGAATGGTCTGGATTCAGAAGCCTTTGTATCCCAGCTCCACTCTTCCCCACACATTATTCTATAACATAAGTCCCTGATCTATGGACGTTTGTTTTATAGCCCTATGTAAAGTACCATGTGTTTTACAGAACAGAACAATAGTGACAGCCACATTTTCAGTCAATGTGCTTTGGGATTTGGATGTCTTTCCTCTCTCTCTCTCTCCTCTTTAGGTCACTGTATTGTTTTCAGAACTGGCGTATCTCAGCAATCAGCAAGTTACGTATGATCGGTCTCTGCTTTACCTGGGAGCTCCTTGAGTCCTGTGCCAAGGGTTTGTCACAAATTTAAGACATGCAGTTTTTAGAAAAGATAATCCCAGCAAAGTGGTAAAATTTAGCTTCTTTTTTGCAGTCATGACATCCCAGCAATGAGTAAACTCACCAGAATACCTGTCTGGCAGTGTACACGACTGTTGTGCCCGTCTGTAAGCCAAAGCACTTCAAGTGATGACCAGTGAAAGCAGGACACCATTGCCTGGGAAACCAAATAAATAGAAGCACACAGCCATCCATCACTGCCATCTGGAAAAGATTGGGCTGAACGTCTTCCTGTCAGGATCTGCTACAGTATTTATTTGTATAGCTGAGCTTTGACTTTGGGGATTTCAGCAAAATATTCCTGTCAGCGATGATTCGAAGAGAAGATTTGGGTCTGATTGTCAGGCTAGTGTTAATTCCTCTGTTCCATTTTGCAAAATTACAATTGTAACTAATAGTTGCATTTCTTTTTTCACATGTAGGGACTTCACATGGGTGGAAACAACATCTAAGAGATGATCTCTTTTTGGCATTATGTACACGTGTTACCAAAGCACCATGAATGATCATGAGTTGGTGACATGTACAGGTGTAAATGACTCATGATGGATGAGTTTGCTCCTCCAGTGTATGTCTAAACCTGATAAGAAGCACAAGTTTTTGCTTAACACAAATAGTCTGGTGGGTTCTCCTAACATCAGAAGATAAACAAAGTTTGAAAGATGGAGTTAAATTAAAAATAGGAACATCTGAATGTACTAATGTACAAGGAGCTTGTGAATCAGATAAGTAGTTCTGAGGATAAGGCTGTGCTAATGGATGTATATTACAATGCAGTAAACAAACCTTGAAATTTAATAAAGCGATACTTAAAACTGGAAGGACAGCATGAGGCTATACAGAACAGAAGAGGGTAAAGAGGCAATTTTAGCTGGCTACAACTCAGCAATGAAAAGTGTACGGGTTCATTTTTTTAAATGAGAACACAAGAAAAGGGAACAAACAAATGTAAATGTGCATATGCTGCTAACCACCAAGGCAGAAGAGAGTAAGAATAAAATGTTCTCAAACCAGCAAATGCCATAAAATGCCAAGTTTAGGGAGGAGCGTAAGCTTTATGTATGCTGATAACTGTCAGAAATTCCCTTTAGTCAAAGAAGGACAAAATAGTTTCCTAAACTGAATGGGAAAAATAACTTTATTGTTCAGAAGGGAGGGAGTCTAGTCAGTGAAGACACTGTCTGGTATCTGCTTTGCCATCTGAGAGGGCTGGAGAGGATGAGAGAGTCAGAGAGTAGTTTGGCACCAGGACCCAGGAGGTTCTGCCGACAGAGGACATGGAGCGAATTACTGAATTCACTACTGTAGTGAAGAATTAAAAGAAAGAAAAGAAAAAAGTTAAGAAAAAAATAGAGAGGATAAAAGAAGATTAGGAAATGTAGGACCAAACCCTCAATCCCATGCTCATTGTTTACTTTTTACTCAAGTTGGCTCCATTTGACTTTCATGGGAATTTATAGGAATAAAACCACAGTAAAGTAGAATTGGGGCATTGCAATTTTGATTCTAGTGGGTGAGAGAACAAGCAACAATCCCCAAAAATGGGATCCTCAGTGGAAGAGGAAGGGCAGCCGTGTGCATTCATATTGTCCTTTTCTGAATGGACATAGTGAGGCTGACAAAAAGCTAGTTCTTCCCATCAGTGTCTTCACTTTTACACCCTCCCGCTAGAGTTAAATGTGTAGGAGCAGGGAAATCCAGAGCTTTTCCACAGATGGCCTTGCCTTCAGTATATCCCTGAGGATTCATATGCTCTGGGAGAGGAACCATTTTCCTTCCTGGGAGAGCTGTGTCCTTCCCATAGCCCTCCTAAGAAGTCACCATGAAGACATCCTCACAGAGTTTGCCTTTCCCCAGAGCCTTCTCTTGCAGACCCATTGTAATTACAGCACAAAGAGTTAGCATTCCTTTATGAAAAAAACATTTTCAGAGAACAAGAAGCAGGCAGCATAAGTAATGAGGGGCTGTTCTGAGACAGGAGGTTTGAAATGCAACTGATCCGTGAATGAAAATGTTGGGATAGAGAGCGTCAAAGCAAGAGTTACCCGAGACTCAAAGGGAGAGGAGAAGAGCAGCAAAGGAAGAAGAATGAGTTAATGCTTAACCTAGATTCTTTAAAATCTGTTTTTCAAAGGGAAAGGAAGGAAGAAGGGCAAATCATTCAGGGAGCATGGATTGTTGAACTAGATCTCAGAAAGTCTAGCCCTTGGAAGGATGGCTGACCAGGACTATAGATGATTTCAAATAATGGGTAACTTTTAAGGTTATTTTTTATTTCTCGCATTATCGGTGTCATTTTCTGGACAGGAAAATGGAAACACAGTGTGCTTATTCTGTGGGAGGAAAGGCAGAGATTTAATTAACACATTCAGAGAAAGAACCACTAATAGTCAAGAGCAGAATTCAGGAGTCAAATGCTCTTTAGTCTGCAAAGCTGAAGTGAACATATCTGAGAGTAAGAGCCGCTATTAAGGAAAAAATCATGCTGCAGAAGACCTTGGTCTGGCCAAAACCAAGTGCTGCTGATTTGCAGGAAATTTATTTATAATAGCTTTGGTCCAGAGAAAACCGAACCTCAGAGTACGCGCAGACAAGGATCTTCCTTACCTTTCAGCTCTTTGCTAAAACTCATTCTTTCCAGTTGAGTGACAACATGTGCTGCCAAATAGTGTGCAAGAGCAATAATACATAGCTGAAGAAATAAATTAAGTGATAAGCAAAGGTGAAATTATATGCTTTCAGAGACCAAATGATATGGTGTATAGTTTCTATATTATTTTACAGGAAGTGTTATGAAACCGTCAGACTTGAAAGCAATAGCATGAGAGCAGGAGGTGAAATCTTCCCAGCGATTGGCTTGCTTTCCAGTGGAGATGGGACCTTGGCATTCTGTGAACAAAATGTAGAAACTCCTGTCTTCACTGAAGCTTAAAACAACAACAGAACCAACAACAACAACAAATGAAGGCAAAGAGGAGAATGGAAAACAAGGGGAAGAAATAAAATTAAAATTTCCCTTGGCTGCTGGACTGTGGCTTTATGTTGCTGGGATAATAACTCTGGGACTTTCATATATCATGGTGATGTATGTACTACCAATGCATAGATATTTAGATAGACAGATGTTGCAGAGATGCTAAAAAAATCACACCTGCTTTCTATATCCAGTGTCTTGCTTACTGGGAGGACTCACTCTAGAGATGTCAAACAGCATTGCTTCTGCATTCCTTGGATATACTCCATCAGAGGAGGCAGCAGTTTTGTTTTCTGCTTAGCTCTCTAGAGAAGTCATGATGCACAGTTATAACTCGGTGGTTGTATTGTTAGCACATCCCTAATGACTTCAGCTCGCCTCTCTTCCTGGGCAGTGCTGCCTTCTTTGGCTGCGTTACTGGCATGTAGTAGCTAGCTTACAGTGTCCTGCCAACATGGAATGCATTATCAAGTCTTCTGAGTGCCGATGTCTTTTTATTTTTGTTACCTTACGTTTTGTCTTAGAACTTGGAAAAGGGGAGCATTGGTGTTTTTCTAAAATCAGACTGAACTTCCACTGTGCCTTGTCACCTCACTTCATGCTGCTAATTCATACTATTTAGCTGTGTGTCTTGTGATAGATAATATTTTCGTTTATTTGTTTTGCAGAAGGGATTGTGTATCTCATCCTTTGTCCATAAAAATAACATATTTGTATCTTAAGAGGGCCAAATGTGAAGGCTGAAAACACAGGAAGACATTAAAAATATTACAATTTTTATTATTTTAAAGTATATTTCATGACTTTTAAGTGAGTCTAACAATTTTCTTGCATTTGAGTTATGGTTTCTGAACTCTGTGATTGGCAATGCTTTAGTCTGAAGCTAAAGGGGAATTTTTGCTGTTGGCTTTCATAGGTGCAAAACTACACCACTATGTAGGGCTCAGACCAGTTGACCTAATCTCTGCTAATAAACTCAGTTTTATTTTGTTTATATAAGCTGCCTCCAAATACGCTGTATTGCACTGGTCTGATGAGGGAGGGATTTATGTCATTTTAGAAAAAAGATACACAGGAAGCCTCTGGTGAAAAGAAAGAAAGAAAAAAAAAAAGAAAATTGCCTGCTTGAACAGAGGCTAGATTTTGCTTTGATGAAGCCGCAAAGAATTTGAGCACATATGAAGAACGTCTTATGAGTTTTTAGAACCCAAGTAAGACATACTTCACCCCTTAAAGCATTAATGTAGAGCAAGCCCTCATGTCCCGTTTAGTACATTAGCCACAACACGTCAAGCACCTTCAATGTACGACTTTGACATCTCTCAAGCACCTTCTGTTTAATTGCCTCCTTCAACCTAGGCAGTTGTCCTTACTCTAGGGCACCTTTAAGTGCAGGAAGACTAGGAAGGCAGAAGAAGGACAAAACCACTTCAGCTTATATGATGCTACTGACAATTACTTTAAAGTGACAGAAAATGAGGGAGGAAGCAGGAGGCTGAGTGAAAGCAAATGTAGAGCCCATCATCAAAAAAAGGAGCAAGATTGATGCTAGTGAATGCTGTGGCTGTCTCAGATGGCAAAAAAAAATGCCTGCTTGACCAGAGGCTAGATTTTGCTTTGATGAAGCCGCAAAGAATTTGAGCACATATGAAGAACGTCTTATGAGTTTTTAGAACCCAAGTAAGACATACTTCACCCCTTAAAGCATTAATGTAGAGCAAGCCCTCATGTCCCGTTTAGTACATTAGCCACAACACGTCAAGCACCTTCAATGTACGACTTTGACATCTCTCAAGCACCAGAGGCTAGATTTTGCTTTGATGAAGCCGCAAAGAATTTGAGCACATATGAAGAACGTCTTATGAGTTTTTAGAACCCAAGTAAGACATACTTCACCCCTTAAAGCATTAATGTAGAGCAAGCCCTCATGTCCCGTTTAGTACATTAGCCACAACACGTCAAGCACCTTCAATGTACGACTTTGACATCTCTCAAGCACCTTCTGTTTAATTGCCTCCTTCAACCTAGGCAGTTGTCCTTACTCTAGGGCACCTTTAAGTGCAGGAAGACTAGGAAGGCAGAAGAAGGACAAAACCACTTCAGCTTATATGATGCTACTGACAATTACTTTAAAGTGACAGAAAATGAGGGAGGAAGCAGGAGGCTGAGTGAAAGCAAATGTAGAGCCCATCATCAAAAAAAGGAGCAAGATTGATGCTAGTGAATGCTGTGGCTGTCTCAGATGGCATGCAGGCTACCAGCTGGACTGTTAGCTGTGATATAAATACTTTGGGTTTTTTTGGTAAAATATTCATGGTAACTTCTTGAAAACATTTTTCTCATTTCTTGAGTCACACGCTATGAACTGTAAAGTCACAGTAATGTGCTCCTAGGCCAGGACTTGTTTAGAGTCAGGACTAGAGCTGGTAGATATTTTTCACTTGAAAACAATTTTTGATGAAAAATGGCCTCTTTTGTGAAACCCTCTGTATTTAATGAAAAACAGAAAGCAAATATGTTCTTTGACTCTAAGTTAAGAGTAAATATCATCCCAAGGCAGTGTGAGCTCCACATGAAGGGGAAATCAAAGAGTGGGAAAGCACACACACTCCCTAGAGCTTCTTTCACTCAGAACCTGTCATTTCCTCCATAGGGGTGCTTAATTTAAACTGGTGCAGGATACAAATCTTGAATACAGAGGAAAATAACAGTTACAGGAAGAAGACTACAGCTGTTGAATGCCTTATCAGAGAACATCAGCTAAGAGCTAAGCATAGTTGTCTTTAGATCTGGACTATGTGGCCCACCTGTTTGAAAGACTTACCCATGCAATGATACCTTCTCGGTACTTTTCATTTTAGTGTTATTCATAGTCTTTCAGTGATTCTGGAATATTTATGGTCTGATGTGGGTTCCCAAACACAGTGAGCTGTGGCTGAGGCATTTTTCAGTCTAAACATCATTACCTTCCAGTTGTCATCATTTCCTGATGTGCTTAGTCTCTGTTTAGAGCTAGTAATAAGCTAGATTCCTCTCTATCATTTAAGTATTTGTGTAGTAAATATTTTGGAGTCATATGTCATTGAACATCTCTGTGCTTAAACATATGTGAACCCTCAAGGACTAAATTTAATCCTCAACATCGTGCTTTGTAGGGGGTGTCAGCCTTGCATTGTACAAGGGGGTTTGTTTCTTGACTAGCTTGATGCTTCATTCCTTAAGCACATAGTATAGGAGACTAATAGTGTGGCTGATTGCATTTCATTGATGCACTCTTATAACCTGATGTCTTAATTACATTATTTGTCAAGGGGAAGGGTTACAGACAGTCCCCAGAGGCACAGGTACACTGAACAGGACCTCTGGTGACTTGGGGTTTTCCTATGGGAAGCTTATCCCAGATAAAGGTCCCTCTTTAGAGGAGCAATGAACAGAGGCCATGGATCACATAAGAATTTAGCTGGCAGCTCTGACAGCTGTGAAATTGTCCTATCAGCAGTCTCACTGAAGGGAGCGCCACACAGATCCTGAAATGGAGCTAAATGACTAGGTATCCCCTACTGGACTTAATTTCCTCATACTTGTTCCTGAACTGAGTAACTTCTTCCCTAATGGTGCATCATGTTGGAATAAACTTCATACTTTTCCCTTATATCTGATCTGGTCAGACAGCACTGGGAACCCTCTGCGTGAAGGGGAAATGATCATAAGGAGCGTGTGCTCCCTTAGAGGCTGTCCTGCACCCACAGCAGGTGTAGGAGCCCTCACTGTAGCAGGTGTAGGACTGTCCTCCACTAAATTGCAAGGAACCAGACACATGGTGTTTGGGAAGGGAAGTCTCCCTTGGTAAGCAGTATCCACAGCTCATTGGCAAGCAATAGCAATCCTAGAAAAGGGTTAGTAACTTGCCATTGACTTAATTTTTCCTTGACTCCTAGTCTAATAGCACCTCTGATGTCCAAGGTTGTTTAATCTGCACCAAGGTGAGTGTTAGATAGCCAGTGGAGGCTGAACCTCAGCCTGTGTGAAGTGTAGTTGTGTTCCCAACCTCAGACGGAAGAAGGAACAGTTGCAACTCAATGACAAAGCTTATCAGTATCGGTCTAGTGGGGATGATTGCTAAAGCTGAGGCTGCAGGATTTTTTTCAATTCACAGCCTCTCTTTGATTTGTCTGTCACCATCTGAAATTTTCACCTATGGGACTCACATTTTCAAGTCTGACCACTGGTCAGATTTTTTAAAAAGTGTGAGCAAAAGTGATTTAGTCATTCCTGCTCATGAGGAAAAGTGCAAACCCCATGCTTTCTGACTCTATAAAGAGAGATGGAAGTGCTCTAGTGATAAAACAGCTGCAGACAGAAACTTCAAATTAGGCAGAAAAAACTTCTTCACTAAAGACAAAAGTTTGTGAGTGTTGTTCTGATGAAAATGGATTTGCTTTTGTCTGAGTAACAAGCACTCCAAAATCTCACTTGGTCTAGGCTCAGTTCATCTGAAAGAGCTCTTGTGGTACTCTTAATAACAAACGCCCACTGGAGCCTTTACTGTGTTCATTGTGTTTCCTGTATATAAATTATTTTCATGAACTGTTTGTCTGGCATACGCAGTAGTGGAGGGCACTGTACATGTGTATTTAAAGTAGGGGAAATGGTATGGCAGAAGTAGGCAGATTTCATTAGTGCTGTAGCATTATGATTGCCGTTTTAATAATTGCCTTGGCATTCTTGTGGATCAAAATGCTACAGAAACACAAGTTATAATGTAGTTATATAAAATTAGAGCGGCAGTAAAAATGAGAGTGGGCTAGCGGCAGGAGAGGATACATGAGAAAACAATTCCTAAACTGAAATGTGGATTAAAGGTTCATTTAAGCAGGTTGCTATGTAACTCTGAACTGACCACAAGCATGTTAAGGCAGCATTCGGCTCCTCTGTAAAACATTTGCTGGTCCACAGGAAGAGTTTGTTGCATTAAGTAATTTATGGGGTGCTAAGAAGTTCCTTAAGCTATTATTAAAAACATACAAAATCTTCCCTGGTTAGGACTCTAGTAACTCAGACTTCTAACTAAGCAGAACTGATAGGGCAGGCCTTTTGATGTTTAATGAGTTCTGAAGCAGATGTGAGATGTGATAGACAGGGGAGCTGGGGTGATTTAGTGCTCACGGAACAAAATGATGAGATCCCCTCCTGAAAAAGAAAATGTAGCTGAAAAGGACAGGGGTTTTTTTTCCTTTTTTTTTTTCCCCCCTTCTTCCTTCTCGGTGCATGTGTTTTTGATTTCCTCACCCCGTGCCTCTCAGTGCTGGCTCGTTTCCATTCAAACACACACAGAACACTGAAAACTAATTAGCCCTGGATGCAGCCACAGGAAGTTAGCCTGCCAAGTCCCCTTTCCCCCACAATTCCTCAACTTTCTCAGCTTGCCTCAGGCCAAGGGCCTTGCACTGGGCCTCTCTGTGTAGGTTGCCAGGTCTAATTTTACAATTTCCCTTCACCTTATCAAGTGTGCCCCAGGCCCAACAAGGGGGAAAGGATCAGAGCCAATGTTGTGTTGTGGGCCTTTCTCCCCCACACCCAGTCCCCACCCACCTCTTTTCTTTTCTGCATCAATTTTGGGAGTCTTGGTTGTATCTAGTTTCAGTGTTGACTTGTTAATCTGACCTTTGCTAATGCTTTTTAAAGGAACCAAAGAGAACTTCACCATCTTGTAAAACTTGAAAGTCCCTCCTCTCCAAGACTTTTCTTGAAGGTTAACAAATTTTCCCGAGAGCCAGAGGACTACAGGTGTCAACCATTTTCAGGCATCTCATTTCAAAGCAGAGCCCACCACAATCCCAGTGCGAGAAGCCAGAGTCTGATTAGAAGAAAGCAGCAGGCTGGATGCCAGCCTACAGTGGGCAGAGTCATGATGTGCAACTCAACTAGAAAATACCAGCATGGCTGCAAAGTTATGAAGGTCTAGAAGCATATTGGGGTTTTCTTCTTGATTCTTACGCTCAGTTGCTGTGCGACACTTGGCAAAAGTCACTTCAGCTCTTTTGACATCCCTTTCTAGGCTGATGATAACAGGACATAACGTCTACAGAGAGTACTTTGAGCTTTGTGGATGAAAGGCACTGAAGTTCATGACAGCTGTTATCAAATCTCAGCAGAAAGGGGTGAAGAAGGAAAAACATCGGGCATATGAACCCCCCTCTTCCTTCTTCTGTGGCATAGGTAAGTGGGAACTGATGGCCTTACTGGACTGTTGCTCATTCAGTCCAGTGTCCAGATCCCACGTGATCTAGAACAAAGTCTTCAGAGGAAGACTTGAGGATCCTGTGGTACAGTGGGTGAGAAAAGAGAAGAGGCTAATTTGATCTTGTTGTCCAGTGCCATTCAGACCTCCAGGAGTTAGGAAGTGGCATAAACCCTCAAGTACAAAATGTTTGCTATTGTTGCCTGTGACAACTGTGGATGTTCTTGAGAGCCACATAAATATCTGGTCCTTTTTTATTGCTGTTAGGTTTTGAGCCGTACCAGTTTCCCAGAACAATGAATTCCAAAGTGTAATTGCGTGTTGTGTGAACAAAGTCCTTTTTCCATGGATGTGCTCTGTGAATATGTGGAGAAACTCATGCTACATCTGCTGGTGCTGCACCTGCCCTGTAGACAGAGAACTCCAGCCTGCACGGCTGGGAGAGGGAGGTCATCTGGGAACCAGCTCTAAATGAACTCAGAGTTTGAAAATAACCCGAAGGAAAATATTAAGTACAACGCTAGGAAGGGCTGCTGTAAGAAAGGAGTAAGATCCTATTCGTGTTTCATTCTCCCCTGATGCAAGACTTGAGAAGAGTTTTGTATGAGTTTTGTAGTGAAGTTACATTTTAAACACATTTATCATCTTGCCTTTGATTTCCATAAATGTTCTTCCTGTAGAGCAGGTGGTAACACCTGATGTACCGTGTGTGGAACCATGCCTGCCACCAGCCTCTTTTCACAGCCTGCAAAATGCCTGTTACGATATTTTATTTAACATTTTGTATGTGTTAGAGACAACCCAGTTACGAAGAAGTGACTTCACTGCGCAGGCACACTGTTCTGGGGCAGAGATAGAATGGGAGCACAGAAATGTGATGTTCTAGACTCCAATTTGGAGCATCCTTAAATGTGTGGCGTAGAGCATGTGAGTAGTCCATTAAGATGAAAGGGACTACTCCGGTGACTGCCATAATACTATGTTCAAGCAGCTTACTGAACTCAGGCAGGCTAGATCATTTTTAGGGAAAAACCCTCTTCTGTGGATAGAGGCAGCCCTATTAATCTGATTTCAGGGATGTCAGTGGCATTTGCAGCATAAGCTCTATGGGGCACAGTCTGTTTTTTCCTCTGCATCTGGACCTGGCACAAGTGGCCCCCAGTCTGTTTGGCCTGTCCCTATTACAACTCTAACAAATGTAAATTTGGCAGGATGGCAGAACTAGCAGCCCACTAGTTGACCTCTATGCTCTCCCGCTGGCTCCAAGTTTTAACAATTCTCAGAGTACTTGCAAGAAAATAACCTCTTAGTTTTTTGATCTTTGCCCGAGTGTCAGGACTCTAGTCCAAGCTACTGGTTGCTCTGAGGAAATCTGTGAATCCCAGTGAGAACTAAACAGCAGGACATGTGCATCTTAAAAAAACAAAATGAAGACGAAAGCAGTTTTTATGCAAATGTCCATATTTCTTTTAGTGGGAGGAGAGCAATGCAGAAAGTGGCGTGTTTGATAAAAATTATTTCTGCCTGACTCTTGTTTTGAAGTTTTCTGAGAGGTATTACCAAATATAATGACCTACAATTCTGGAACCACAGCGTGCATGTGTTGTGTCTATTTTCTGAGCATGCATGCCTCTAATTCAGCTTATTTTTTAGAACTCTTCACTTGTCCTGAGGAGTAGAAGGAGGAAAACAAAAGTCTAACATAAGAAGTTGGCTTCCTTTCATACCTGTGAAGTCAAAGAAGAGCTTGTATTTTACTAGGGTCCTAGCAAACCAAGCCTATGTGGCTGGTCTTAGAGCCATGACATGTATCTGGTTGCAAGTATAGCTAGCTAAAAAAAGTCCATTAAAACTTTACTTTGTCAAAAAAAAAAAGAAGAGTTTTTACTGAAAATGGAAGATTCCTCAAAATAATCTTCTCTAAGTTGTTCACATATTCTTCTCAAAACCTAAACCCCAAATTTTAGAGTGCCATTTCTGAGCTTAAGTACTTTGGGGTCAGGATTTGTCACTTGTTCAAAAATGTGTGTGTTTGTTTTTCTTTTCTTTTCTTTTCTTTTCTTTTCTTTTCTTTTCTTTTCTTTTCTTTTCTTTTCTTTTCTTTTCTCTTCTCTTCTCTTCTCTTCTCTTCTCTTCTCTTCTCTTCTCTTCTCTTCTCTTCTCAGTTCTAGGCTTTTAAAAAGGAAATGTTAAAAGTATTATGCACACCCTTTTCTTTCCCAGCGCAGACTTAATGAGGCAGGGCTAAGACAGCAGTAGCCCTGACTTCACACTCCAAGTCACCGGATGCATCTGCTGCTCCATGGTTACTCAAAACCTCTGCAGCATGGCGGGGTAAGATCAGATCTGTAGCATGTGGCTTGTATTTCTGTAACTACAGTTTGTTGGCACTGGCTTATATCCAGACTCCTGGAAGAGCACAGAATGTTATTCTGGCACCCCTCTGCCTGGTAAGGGGGTAAAATCAGGTATCTACATGGCTCAGTCCTCACTTTGCTAATCTTTGGGTCCCTGAAGCCTGCTTCAGTCAGAACACCACCTTTGATTTCTCTATTTGCTCCGTAAATAACTAATTATACACTTAAGAAACTAGCCTGATCCCAGTTCTAAGTGTGGCATAGTCTTTGCTGGAAAGGGAAAGAAATAGATCAGAAGTCATAAGATCATATTCAAAATCAAGGTATAATAACAAATAACTACAGCAAGAACGTTTTCATCACAATTAACCTGCTCCAATTAACTGTCCATTTTGATGCATTTATATCCAATTCAAAGAGGATCTCATGTGCAGCTTGTCTGACATGCTCAAATGCTGAATTTAGCTTTCTCCCGTCAAGTTTCTCTTTTAGAAATTTTCACATTTCTGAAGTTATTATTGCAAAAGTCCCAGTCTGTTCACTTTTGATAATTCTGTGAGCAAGAAATACAAGTGTAGCCATTGGTGATGCCTGAGCATGGTGAACAGCTTCAACTGAGTGCACATGGTTGGGTTTGAGGAGATAGGATTGCCAGATCTGAGTGTCTTAACAGAAAGATCGAATTTTAAAATGTGTGAGGAGCTGATCTCTCACCACTGAATTTGTGATCAGCAATAATCTCCCTCCTGTTAAACAGGCCTGAATATATAAGGTCTTAATAATATTTCTGTGCGGTCTTGAAAATCATAGAATCATAGAATCATTAAGGTTGGAAAAGACCTCTAAGATCATCGAGTCCAACCGTCCACCCAACACCACCATGTCCACTAAACCACGTCCCTAAGTGCCTCATCTACACGTCTTTTAAATACCTCCAGGGATGGGGACTCAACCACTTCCCTGGGCAGCCTGTTCCAATGTTTCACCACTCTTTCAGTAAAGAAATTTTTCCTTATGTCCAATCTAAGCCTCCCCTGGTGCAACTTGAGGCCATTTCCTCTCGTCCTATCAATCAGTCCAGGTTCGTTCAGGATCCTCCTTATCTAATACAGAAGAGGATGATCTATGAAGCCTTTTCTCTGGAAAGTGCATTTGTGCATTGTATACACAGAGACTTACCAGAATAAAATTTCTGTTATATTTTGCTGTGTAAAACCAGAGCATGGGAATGGTCTGGATCAGGACTCGAAGCCTGATGCAACACCCTTACCTGGTGCTGTCATGTCTTGGAAGATAAAAGGAGCAGGAGAAAAGACAGCCAAGTTTGACTGTGATCCCCAGTGCTCTCTCCATCACCTTTGGTGATGTCTTCAGGCTGTGACCCTCAGAGTGTAGCTGCTGGGTATTATTTTGGCATCAATAACTAGCAGCCTTCTCAACTTTTCCTCCATATTCCTTACCCTGTTCCTTTCCTCTGCTCCATTTCTGTGCCATCTCTCCTTTATGTGTCCTTAGGCTTTGATCTGCATTTCCCTTCGTATACACCTTGCTCTTCTAATACAGGGAAAGGCAAAATTCATATTCCCCAAACAGATCAAGGCCCCAAAAGAAAATCAAGCAAATGAGATAATAATGAGCATAAAACGCTTCCCAATTACTGTAGTGGATGTCTTGTCTTTGTTTTCACCCTCTCTTTTTGTTTATATGCTAGAGCAGGGTGGAAAGTGTTGAATTTTGTTTGATTTGGGCATTTTCCCAGGGAATTTGGATTCCTTCAGTAAAAAATCAACATGTCCCCAGAAATTAAGATTTGCAGTGTACTCACTTACATGGTTTACTTGATGCCTCTTTTGTCCCTAGTTGTCAGAGTAGTGTCTCACACAGCATCTCTCTCACCATCAGTCCTTTCCTGGTGCCCCATTGTGGTAGGGCATTAAGAAGTTATCATCTAGGACACCATACTAGAGAGGCATAGCGGCATGGGTTACCCAAACAACAACTCTTCACAGATGCGAGCTAACATTTCTCAATAGAAATGTCATTAATGCTGCTGGCACTGCTGTGCAGTACCGGTTGTGGCTGGGTGGCGTCCTCTCTTCCGATCAATCTTCCCTCTGTTTGGAGCACTAGAAGGCAAAGATATCCTATGGGCAGCTTTATGGTGAGGAACTTCTGGGACATGACACTGCAGTTATATTTGATATGTTTTGAAAAGGGCTAATGGTTCGGATACCTGATACCCTATGGGCATTTTACACAGGTGAATACTTGGCACATTTCTGGTACTTATCAGTCAGAAACAAACAGTTGCATGGAGCAGAATGTGGCAGATGGGAACTAGTGAGAGATAAATATTTAAGTTGCTATTTGAAAAGCAAATAAATAAAAATAATATCTCTTGTGAAAGTGAAATCACGAAATTAATTACTCCTGCTCTGTCAGTGCAAAACAAGAGACCTCTCTAGTGCAGCTGACATCCTGAGAAAGTCTCTGATGCCACTGTCATCTTGGGTTCCCATTTCTGAGCAGCTATCTGTCTCTCTCTAAAATATATCCACGCATATAAACATGGCTTTTTATTTTTGAAACACATGAAATAATTTAGTACAAACTAGAAAATAACTTCCAAATGCCCTCTTTTGCCTGTGTTCTTCTGAGAACATATGGGGAAGATAGCACATACTTTTCTTACAAAGAAAATGAAAATGTCATTGTTTTCCCCAAATGAATTTGAAAAATTGATTTTGAAAAAATGCATCTTTGAGATCAACCCCTCCCATATCAATACATCATACAAGAAACGAGTCACCTCTGCAGAAACATTTATTGGTTTCCATCATGTTGCATCGTTTAAAAGATGAGACAGCACGCTCTGCAGAGTGCAGAACTTCCTCTCCTCTCTACTTTAATTGCATTTCTGTTCTCAGCATTACATAACTTTAAAGGCATGTTATAAATATTGTTCTGCGTCATAGATCATGTCTATAACTTATACAGCATTTTCACTTTGACATAGTCTCCTAAAGAAAAAGCAAAACATGGGAAATTAAAATAAAAGAAGCCAACCTGCCCATTTGAAAGACATTTTGCTTTTATTTTGCAGAAGCCGATTTGATGTATTTTGCATAGCATGATTATTCTGCAAAGTCAGTTTGGAGGGGTTTGATTAAAAACCCTGAAATTTTTTAAAGTCAGGAAACATATTTACGGCATTTTTCTCCCACATCTATGGTTTCATGTAATTGTTTTTGTTGTATTATTTTAAATTCAAGATGAAATCATGGCTGATTCCCACCCAGAGTGAGGTAACCAGATTAACAATAGTGGGGAATGCCACACTGAGAACACAGGCAGATGTGAGAACAACCAGCTTAATTCCATGAGTTTGACATACTAGAGCAAGAAAGAGGGCTCTCTTTCAGACATTTGCTCTTTTCTCGATTTGCTCCAGCAAGTTAAAAGTTCAACTAGGGTTGAGAGAGACTAGGGTCATAATCCCAACCCATATTACTCCTTGTTACAAAATCCATATTATTGATAGGGAGTGTTTTGCTCAATTAGCAACCTTGCAATCTAGCCTACATTTTCCCATTGTTTTTGCTTATGAAAGATAACTGTCACCTGCATCATTCGGTGTATAAATATATTAATATTTGTCTTACAACTGAATCTCTCTGAGTCTCATGTGGCTGATCCAAAAGTGACCTTCATTTTGAATTTTAGCAATGAATGGAAATAAATATGTAGGTAACATATTTTTCTAAAAATAGCCTTAATGTTAGTATATCAAATGCTTGGAGCATCCACCTTCCTGCAGAGTGGAAGTTCTGAAAGGCTTTACTCAGAAAGGTAATTTTTTTTGACATCTTCACCTAAACCACAACATTTCAACATCCCTGAATTATGTTTTCTTTTGATTTTTTGAACCATATTTCATTACCAACTTAAGCTTGTGTATTGCATTATAGGGTCTGTAGTTCAAGTTCCCATTCTCTCTCGGGGGCTGGGTCCTCTGACTGGACAACATTTTTCCATGATGTACCCAAAATCTAGCGATTCCCAGGACAAACATTCTCAGGAAAGGAGCAGTATGGGAGGTGCATATGGAGGTGGGACGGATCTCATCTAACGGTTTCAGTAATGTACAGGACATGAGAAAGCACTGACAGCTTTTGCTGATGCCACGGAGCTGGGGACATCATCAGTACAGAAAAGGTCATGATTCACACAGGAAAAAGCAGATGGCCGTGAATATTGGTGCATAGAAAGGGGATGGCAAGTTTGCTCAGAACAAGGGAAGAACTGAAGTTTTTTGCTTGCTTGCAGGTTGGCTGTGAGTTGCCAGTGTGATATGACTGTGGAGAAAACGTCATTCTACAGTGTATTGAGGCATTTCTAACAGAGGTTGACTTAATATCATGATGTAAGAGTTCAGTGAGAACACACTGCGAAGGCTAAACTGGAAGTAAAATTGCAGAGGATGCCTGCTGGAGTTGCTGTGCATGGGAAGCCTATCTTATGTGTGGAGACCAAGACAATTTGTCTTTTTTAACTCAGCTGTGAGAAGACCAGGAAGAAGATACTCATGTTCCCTATGCATAATTCAGGGCCAAGTGGCTGGGGTACAGAAGACCAAGATAAGCTGAGTGACCATCCTGGCACGAGAACAAATGGCTCTGAGCAAACGTGTGCTGTGAATTGGGAGAGTGAGGAAAAGCATCAGTAGGAATAATGGAAACTGGAAGCTGAACAAACTTTAAGACAGGGCTGGTAAGCATTTTAAAAGGATTACATGATGCGATTGCCTGCTTTGGTGACTCAAGAGGTTCATTACGGTCCTGTGTTCTGCTTCCTTTCAGCCAACATAGCCCTTCCCTGGACGCCAGCCCTTGGAGGAAATGAGGCCTAAAGGAGAGTTCCTGGGATAAAATATCTGCTCACAGATCAGTCGCATGGGTTGTGCCAGTGGCACCTTTGCACATTTTAAAGGATGAGGATCGTGCCGTTGCATCTCAGTGGAGAGCTTCTCTCTGGTCCCAGTCACACGGCATCTGCCACAGGTTTGCCAGGAGCTGGGTAGAAAACTTCCATTTCATGTTCTTCATATGGCTGCTGTCTAGCACATGACATCACCTAAATGCCCGTAGTCCTGGCTCTCCCCTCAAAAGGCAGAACCGTTAGGGAAAAAATAAACTAAACCTCCTCCCTCCTCCCCCTCACCCCTAAAAAAAGTGCAAAAGTCAAAAGTCTTAATGAATTGTGTTAACGCAGGAGCAATGACCCATCTTCAGGGTTCATAATTTGTTATGGATACTTAATTCAAGAGTTGTTTTCTGTGTTTTTGTTTGGGTGGGAAGCCTGCAATTCCTGTTAATATTTTGTAACGTACTTTGTGACATGTGGTAACGCTAGGGAGAATAAAGACCAGGAAACATATGCGGCTGACAGGCAGGGCCAGTCATTTTCCTCCTGCCAAGTAGGCTGCCTTCATATGTGTTTCTGGCAGTGAGCTGCATGACACCTCAGGTTCCCTCCTGTGTCTTTCCAAGAGTAACAGAGATTTTCTTCCTTGCAAAGGAAAAATGAAATCATGACAAAAAGTAATAAAAGCCATCATCCCAAGGCATTCAGAGGAGTTTAAGACAGGAGTTGGGGGGGTTTCTAGCTTAGAATTATTTCATTGCAGATTATTACTGGGTGCTGTAGTTTATCATTATGTATTTTATTTTGAAGTGTTTCATTTCTGTAAGGTGGTGACCTTCAGTATGCTGAAAGCATAACTGGATGATCTTACCTGATTTTGTATAGCCCAGGTAACCTTATGCATGTTTCAAGCAGTGTAAGCTGCTTCTAAGGCATTTTGAGGACATGGTTTACTAATTAAATTTTTGTGTTGACTTTACTCTTTAGCAGTGCCTGCATGGGTGCGTTCTGGGGGAGCGCTGGTAGATTCCCCTGCAGCGCAGAAGGAGCTGGCAGCAAGGTGGGTGGTGGTGTTCTGGAGCACTCCTGCAGTACAAATGCTGGGAAGGTGGGTGTCCCAAGCCCACTCAAATAATGAGCCCATCCACTTTTTTACATATACATTATTCCAGCAATGGCATAAACTGGCTTTCCCTTCTCTCTGATCTGAGACTACTATAGTTATTCCATCTTCTCTCAGAAAATTACTTTTTCTTTCTTTCTCTTTCCTCAGGAGGGTCTTCACCTCCCCAGTCTCTCAACATCTCTTTGTACTTTACAGTTCCCTATGGTCCTTTTAATCCTACTACACCACACAGTCCCCTGAGCTCCCTGTCAGCTCTTCCTTGCACACAGCGTCTTCACAAGTTTTTGTAACTCCTTCCTCTTTATTCTCTGTGGTCTCCCCACACATCCCTATTTTCCTTATGTCTCATCCTCCTCCTACATGCTTTATGATTTCTTTGCCAGTGCAAAGTAGTTCCCAGTAACATATTTACTGCTCTTTTAATAATTTCTAATGATTAAAGTGTCACGAGTGGCAGGACTTGCCTAAATAGGTGATAATTCAAAGATGAGACCCTAATTCTCTTTTTAAAAATCCAGTCCAACTTGTCTTCTCTCCCACCTTTGCTAAAACTACAAACCAGCCTGTCTTACATTTCATATATATGATCTCATGTCAGAGCAGAAGTTTTCTGGAAAATTTGAGACAAATTGGATGAGGCATTTTTGGATTCATATAGAAACTGAAGCATTCTTTTAAACAGATTTTTTTTTAATTTTTTTTTTTTTTAATTTTTTGGCTTGTCATGACTCAAAAGCAACATGGGCTGGAAAATTCCAGATCTGCCAAGACCATGGGTTTTCTCCACAGACGCTAGGTTTTCAGGTTCTTCTAGGGGCCCAGAGAGTAAAATCAGTAAAAGGGGCAGTCTTTTTCGGTTGGTCGTCTTTCTCCCTTCCCTGCCTGATGGAGGACCGCCAGTTGGAGCTGCGATGTGTACTGAAGGACAACCTCCCGCGTAATTACCCGTTACCTCTCAATTGCAGAAACAGAGGGTTAGGGGCCAGGAAAAGAGCTGACCAAATTAAGCCAAGTCCATGTGTGTTCAATGTCAACCTTTCTTATGGTTACTGAACGCTGGTTGTTGAACGTGTCATATTAGCGCTTTATCAATAGGTGGTTTTTCAGCTTGAGTTCTGAGTTGATAATACTGAAATAAATGATTGTTGCTAACACAAATTGATTTTTTTCTCCCACCAAAATAAAAAACTGTTTCAAGATGCTTTTTTTTCTTTACTATCAAAGCAGAGAATGAATTTCAGTTTTTGAATTGTTTTTTAATTCTTAAGAATACTATCTGTAGGCAAATTTCAAAACAAGATATTGTGGGGAGAAATCAAAATGCTTATCAAGAAAAACGTCAAAATTATTTTTCTTCCTCTTCTCCCCCAAAAAATCTCTGTACACTTGCTAAACTCAGTATGAATTTGTGAAAAGTTTTGATTAATCTCAAATTACATTTTTTCTGAGAAAACATGTTAATTATATATGCCAATATCTTTTGCAGCTCTATTTTAATTTTTTTTTTTTCTGATGATCTCATCAATGACTGGTGGCTATGACTAGTTTGGTAAAAGTTTATTAGCTAAGCTGAAAAAAACTTACGGACGCTGTAAGAACTTTGCTTGATGATTTTTATGAGCCTCAAGAAGCCCATCCCAGGCAGCTATGACATATTTAAAATGTAGCTTCCCTTCTCGGATACAGTGTATGCTGAATTCTCAAGTGGGTGTGGAGGAATTTGCCCAAGCAGTGATAAACACTGAGGAGGTGATTGGGAGCTGTGTATATCCGATTTTCCTCCATGAAAACACCATCAATCCAAAGATTCAGAAGGCTTTGTCAGCTGTAGTTGAGCTTCTCAGGTCACAGATGCTCTTCCCCTGTGCAAACAGTAAGCTATGAGTGTTTTTTATTCTTTGCCTGATCAGTTCCTATCAGAAGTAGGGGAAATAGCGCTTTGAGAAGGTACGCAGTATGCTAAAAAATAAAGCATAAAATAGTATAAAATGTGATTTGTTTTATCTTGGGAGTGAGCAGAGTGGAGAGAAAACCCTCCATCTTTTCTTGCTCCCTTTTTCCTCCTTCTCTCTCATACAAGAACTGTGATAACTCACGAGTAGCGTGGCTATAGTCTGCTATATATGGCTAGAGCTTTGTGAGGGGTTAAGCTAGAAGCAAGGCTTGCATGAACTTTTTATGATGGACAAGTTGGCAGTGATGGGCAGTGTGGTGCAGTGCTGCTAGGAGAACAGTGTGACTGTAAGGGCAGAATATGACCATAGCGGCCAACACAGATTTCATGTCCCACCCTGGAATTTAAATTAGGTCTTGTGCTGGCCTTTTGCACAAGATTAATTTTATTCTAGAAAGGGGTTGCATTTCTTCCACAGAAAAGCCAGTGCTCTAACAATCTAAATTAAATTAAAATTAAATTAAAAAAATATTATTCATATCTGAAGAGTGAAAAATTATGGTGAAAGACTAGAGTTTAAAATAAGTAGGTTTCATGGGAAATTTAGCAAGGTAACTTAAAAATCTAAAACCCCAGAAAGTTCAAGATCTCAACAACCTTTCGTCTGCTTTCGTCTCATTGCACATCTTCGATTTAGAATAATTAAAAAACCCCATAGATTTGCAATCCCTCTGTACATTGACAAGATGAGCCATCAATGTGCATCATAAGTGATTTAAGGACATCTTAAGCACCCACCCAGGACATACGGACATTATGCAACCAGAAACTATCTTCCAACTCTGGTATCTATGGCAAAATATTGACCTTTATGTTTCACATAAGGAACAAAGATTCCCAGCTTCCCATCTAAATTCCTCCTTCCATGTACTGAAAATATTAAAACAATTTAATCTCCTTACAATCCCCAGTGGTGCCCTTTAAATCAGCTTTTCATTGGGAATTGACTACATACTTTCTGTAACATAAACTGAAATCTGGGAGTTGTAAGCTGCCAGCAAAATATGAAGGTATGCTACATTTGCCCAGATATATAAGATATGACAAGATTTAATACGTATTAAATTCAACAGGTGCTGTGATCTCCCGCGTAGATACACAATATTCAAAGGCGTACTCCAGAGAACTCTGCATTCCCTGCTAGTTCTGCATTTCTGTCCTTTCCAGCATATTTTTATCTGTAATCTTACCTCCCATTTCTTACAATTCAGATTCATTTTATTTAAGCAACATTATCTATATTTTTATCAAGTTCCTAAATTACAGGCAACATATGCAACCTTAGCTCCAGCTTCCCCGAGGTGTTAGTTGGGGTAATTGCAAACTGTTTGGATAAGCTGTAGACTTTGACAGAAACAGAATAAAACTTGGATGTCACATTTCTCACCCAGTCAGGAAAGCTGTTTCTCTCACATGCTTACTATTTGAATCTTTAGGTGGGGAAATTACTAGGGAGGAGGTGGATGGGGAGAAAGGAGAATGGTTTTATTTTGGTGAAAGCTCCTTCGATTATGGAGAGCTTGCATCCATTGCTACCTTGCAGCTGGGATGTAAAGCCAAACATGTCAAATGCTGTCAAATATGAGTGATCACATTTTACATGTGTTTTACATAGTCTTGAACATTGACAATAGATGTAAGTCAGCACAACATAGGGAATAAGATGCTGAACTATTGGGACATAGGGCCTCTCTTGAGCTCGCCAGCAAAGCTCAAGAGTACACATTAATCTAAAAATTATAGGCATTGCTGGGAAGAAGTGCTTCTTGACTGCCATTTAGAGTGCCCACACTTTGATCTCCCTGGTACTGCAGGTTCTGGCTCCCAAATAGTGACCCTTAGTTTTTTTAATGTCTAACCCATCCAGACATTAATAAAGACACCATCCCCACCCCCATATTCACAATCATGTTGTATGTTTTCTGAACATACAACACACACCCTCGGTCACTCAGCACTCCCACATCCACCAGTCCTTTTGTAGCTCAAGGAAGCCACAGTGAGCTTTCCAACCCGGTTTTCAGTGGGGATCTGCCAGCTGGTGAGAGGCAGGTTCTCTGAAAGTTTGTTTTCCTTCTTCTGTCAAAGGAGGATGTTGGAACATCACTTACTGAGAAAGCTATGTGAGAGGAAAATGTCATCATCTCAGTGGGCTAAATAGAACCATATTTTGCTCTCTGTCTGGATCAGTATTTTTAAAAAAGAGCAAAATTTTCCATTGATGTTGCCCTGTACGCAGAAGGAAGGAGGCTGCTCAACACAGAAACAGAGACTCTTATGGACATAAAGAAGCTGCATGTGGCTAAAAGCTGAAAATCTGCCTATTAAAAACAGAAGAGGTAAACCAAAGACTAGACCCCTGTAAACACAAGACACTGAGGATGTCTCCAGAGATCTTAAAGCCCAGAGGAACCACTACGATACTGTAGTCTAGGCTTTTCCATAAGACAGGCCAAGCAGCTGCACTTGGTGGTTCCATCAATAGAACAGTATCTTCTGCTTTATCTCCAAATTAGCTTTTAGAAGTATATTTGATTTTTTATTTGAAAGTCTCAGCTGATGAAGAGTTGTTTGGGTAAGTGGTTTCAATGGCTATTTTCATGGACAAGAATGTATATCTTATTTATATCCTTAAATGCTCTTCCTTCAGTTTCCAGTCACTGGATTTCTTTTTACTTTTATCTGTCTTTTGCTGGAAATCTGTTCCCCATGAACATACTTTTAAGGATTGCATCACACTTAACTTCCACTTGTATAAACTAACCAGGATGATGTTTTCTTGCTGTAAAGAAGACCACGTCCCCGAATTTCATATGAAAAGTGATAGGAACACTTGAGGTTCCTTTCCAAACGTAACTTTCTACAGTTCTGTGGTGGACAGTACATCAGTTGAAACCGTTCTATCAAGATGCAATGTCATTCTAAAAGGTTGAAGTGTCTTAGTAAAAGGTATCCTAAGCGTCAGATAGAACTTGTTTTCATAACCTAGAAACAAACAGGAATTAAGCACTTTTGAAACATGGTTAGATCGTGCTCCATGATCAGAATGAAATCTCAAATACCGTTGTCCCCAGCCCAGGTGGTTGTCCAGCAGAGGACCTGGGTACAGATATGACTAGTTTCCTTGAAAGGAGAAAAATGTTGATCTGGGAATGCACATTAGATGTGGAGGGTGGAAGTGTATAAATTCTGTCTGATGGATGCATAAGTCGCATCCTTTGTATGGGAATCTGGTGCTCTTCTGGACTTCATTGGTTTATGGCTAATGTGAACTGATGAGTTTATTTACTGCTGCAACAGGCTGATTACACTCCCCTGAAAAAAAAAAGAAAAAGAAAGTTTAAGATTCCTTAGTGCTGGGTCCACATGTGTTGACCAAGATAATTTCAGAATCAGGAACAGTATTGACTGCTAGTTCTCTTTGGAATAGACACCTCTGACAGCCAGAGCTGTGCTAGCCCAATCACATTTCAAATTTATGAAGCTTTCCTCTAGAAAAATGAGTCTTCTATAAAAATTTCTGTTAGCTTTGGTCTTTTTTAATAAGGCATCAACCTCCATATATATAGTGGAGGTGCTAAATGTTCCAAGGGATTAGTTTAAGAGTCGAGCCACAACAATATCATTTAGCTTTTAAAAATCAATAGAGTGCGTACCTTAAGCTATATGTCACGTGACAGGTTACAACTCTGGCACAAGAGGCCCAGTGTTTGAAAGCTAAATCTGGTCAAATTGAGACTGGATATGAAGCATGTTCATGGCTGTGGAGTTAGTTAACTACTGAAGAAACTTACTCAGGGACATGGTTGATTTTCCAGTACTTGAAGACTTTAAATCAAGCCTTTGAGCATATGGGAAGGTTGAGCATCAGGGCTGGTGTGGAGAGAAACGTTTTGGATCATTTGTTTGCCTTTCAGAGAACATTCTAGTAAAACCTACAAGTGAAGAGGATGACAAGAAACAAAGCTAGCCTCATTAGTTGGGACCACACAGCATGTGCAAAATGAACAAACTTGCGTGGTCAGCACTGAAAGATGATGCTCACTGTACTGACAAATTCACGTCATAATGTCACATATCTCATCTCTAAATTCTTCACACCTTTTTACAAAGTGAACTTTTTATGCTGCAAATTGTGCGTCTTCCCATCCCAGCACCTGTTAGTTAATTTAAAACCATTTAGAATAATAGGGAGCTACACAGAAACGGAAGCAAAGTTGAGTGAGGAACTGGGATTGCTGGAAAGGTGAATATCTGTAGATTGAGAGCCTTACTGAGTCCCACAGAGTGGATATATTACTTGTCATCTTGAACGACACTTGGCACTTCAAGACCTGCCAGTGATTACCTGAATGAAGAATGGGAATGCTGCGTGCTTCAGGGATCTCAAGAGCATGTCCAATGTGTTGGGGGAAAGGCGGGTCACTGTTGTCCAGTTTGGCTGAGTCTGGGCGATGCAGACCACATAGCCTGGTTGTACTCTGCAAGCCAGAATGCCATTGCCAAGGCCAGCTTCACACAGCGCTGGCTTGGGGAGTGAAGCAGCTCTGAGGGACACCCAGTTGCTGGCTGTCCTCAAACACCGCCCTAGCTGCCCTCTCGGCTCTTTGTGAAGGGTATTAACACCCAGATCGATGCAGTGATTAACTGCTCCTCTGTTCCCCTCATGATAAAATTACATGAACTCCAACCGAAAAGGAATTGGGAGGATATACTTTAATGCTGCAAATACTGTGTCATTATATTAAAGTGAGTACTTCAGGAAAACCTTCCTAAGGCAGAAGAAAATGTTAAAGGAGAGGTTTATTAATTAAGTAACTAGATTCCTCCAGAACAGGAAATATAATGACAGTGAGTGCACCACTTCTTAATTAAAAGTAAACAAACAAAATATCTTTACAAGAAACCCAGATGAGGAGAAAGTTTTGTGGTTGGTATTCTTTTCTAACACAATGTAAATCATAGAGATGAATCCCCTGTCTGAGGAGTTAAGGTATCCAGTTAAGCAACTTTACCGCATTGCCATTAATTATGAAAGACTTGATGGCTGTCTTATGGACTCGCTTTCAACAGGGGTATTCCAGAGAAATGTTTGTTAGCCAGTATTTTCAGTGTTCCCATTGACTGTCTGACAACAGATGCTAAAGCAGGAGCAAAAATTACTGAATCATCTTTGGTTGATCTTGAATATGTTGATAATATTACCTAGCACAGAAACTTCCAACAGCTAAGAGGTTATTGGAAGACCTGAAAAAAACTGTAGGCCTCTAGATGATTTAAGATCAAAGTCATAAAACAAAAGGGTTTAGAATTTTTTTCAGTGAATTTAGTAGCCTGTGGTTGAGTTATAGCATATCCTTTGCAAATCTTTTCAGTCTTGATGTAAAGCATTTTTGTAATGGAAAATCCCTCATGTCTTTCAGTAGGTGATTTCAGTGTTTAATTAGAAATGCTTTCTAATCCAAATTTGTAACTCTCATAGTCTTTTCTTGCTAAACTAAAGAGCTCTTTCTTATCAGATATCTCTTCCCCACATAGGTATTTGTAGGTAAGATTGAAATCCCTTCTCAATTTTCTATTGGATAAGCTAGTAGGTTTGTCTTTCTTCATTCCTCACTATACAGCAGATTTTCCCGACCTCATATTAGTCATTAAATTATTTTCTGAACCCCTCCCAATTTCTACCATCCTCTCATGGGTGTGGACGCCAGAACTAGAACCATCGTTCCAATCACAATAATACTTTAGCTGTTGGCATGAACTGTTTCATTGCCTATTTCTCTGCTGAAATTAGAAAGATGAGACACACATGGTTGTATAGGCAGCTCCAGCAAGCAATGCAGAAGAGCCTAAGCTCCAGTCCTCCAAGGTGCCTCTGGGAAAAGCCATTCTCTTGTCACAGACGGTAGAGGGAACTTAGAGAGATCAGCTTCCCTAAGCCAAGCTTAGCCTTTGTAAGAAGCCTCAGAGATAAAATCGCTTTGCCCATATTGTCGCTACATGCCTATCTAGCAGTGTGTAGACAGATTTTCTCAGGCAGTTGATTCAGAGAGAACCAGATTTACTCTTTGGCCATGAACCAGGTTCCTGGTTCAAGAACTTTCCTGACAGTTTTCCATGTGGGATATTATTCTGATTCATGTTTGGGCTGCAGCAATAATTCAGTCCTTCCATACAGTAATTTTATGCTTTTCTAGTTTGTTTTCTTGGAAGATCTCGAAAGTGCCATAAATATTCATTGATTTACATTCACAGCAATCCAAGGAAGAAAGTAAATATGATGGCCTTAATAAAATTATTCTGAGTCTTGTTTTAATGCTACATGTGAAGTCAGTTGCAGAGAGTGAAATAGAGCCAGTTTCTCATGCAAACTACTGAGTCCATCATATCTCTCTACCTGATATTAGAATTATTGCAGTCCACACTGAAAATTATCTCCTCCTTTATCTATGTAAGTAGCCAACCCTGTTGCTTCATGACTCCCTTGCTATACTCCACAGATACCTAGCTATGTGCTGGAAAGGAACCTCCAAGTATGTGACTTAGCCTGTTGGGATATACTTGAAGACAAGGTGTTGAATGTGCCTCCTTTTTTCAGCAGCAGGCTATTTTCTTCTCAACATTCAAAAGAAGGAAATGTGAGAATAACTGCCCCAAAAGCATAATGGAATATTTCTGGTTCGTGCATTACTCCTTTTGGACTGCGTCCCCTTGGCTTGCGGAGAAAGTCTCCAAAAGGAGAGGGTAGGGAGTTGTTTTTCAGTGTGTTTGTCTAAGCTGTGGTCCTTCGTGCTATGAGAAACCTCTCAAGCAGCTCCAGCAAGAATCTTCCTTCTGCTGCCTTCCACATCCTCCCTTATTCTTAGGTCCCCCTCCCCCTCCTCACTTTCTTTCATGTGGATCAAGGCCTGGAAAATGACAAGCCTCTTGATTAATAGATACAGAAAGTCTTCTTATGTAATTTATTTGCTTTCTGCACCTGACTAGAATCACTAGGTTTATCTGGAAAGGAAAATATATCGTCCTTCCTGACTCCGAGTGGCAGCAGAGAGAGCTGAGCATGTGATATCAAGCTGCGCATGGAAAGCAAACAAAACGCCATTTCTGTATTTTGTAAGCATCTCAGGTCATAAAAGTGTCAGCACGCTATATTTCTTGCTGGGATCCTCTCTGTTTTATTATCTGAGCCCTTTCCATTGTGTTGAATGTGCAAGGAGAGTCTCCAAAGCAGGCAACATCTGTTTCCCTGTCATGTTTTTGATTATCAGCTCCATATTCCTTGCAAGTCTCCTGCTCACATATTCCAATCAAACTCAATGGGGGCTTCAACAGCGAGGACACTTCCTTATCTCCCTTCCCCCAGACTCTCCATCCATCATTCTCACATGCTGGCCCACTAAATGCTGATGCAAGAGGACTGTTCTTTACACTTGGGTAACACACTCATGACCTCTCCAATTTGTTTTGTTTGCTTAAGTCTAATTGCTGTGAGTATACCTGCCTCTCGGTCCTTAACAGGGCAGAGGGGAGAGGAAGGAGGCAGGTGGGGCATCTGACTGATTTTTGTTTTGGTACCTGTGGAGAATAGTTTTCTAATGTAGTTTTAGATCTGTTTCCCAGTTTTCTTCCCTCAAGAGGAAGTTTCTTCCCCTCTTTCTTAGCTCCCAATTGCTAAATCAATCTCTCTGTCCTTTGCCAAGAGATCTGTTTTACCATTTACGCAGGAATTTCAATCTGCAGATGGGGATTCTGCCAATAAGAACCAATTAAAACAATTGTCTTTTGCCTATGGTATTGCAGTTGCAGGATATCCGGCACACTGAAATCTGGGAATGCAGAGATGTAAGTTACGTTGAGCTACGAGTTGTTTATCCAGTGATGTTTTGCATGTATTTTCACAGAATATTTTTGTGTCCTTGTGCAGAACGGCAATGAACAGTTGTAGGGTGATGCAACTAGTGTTGCAGTTGAGATACAGAAGTGGCAGTCTGTACAGGTGACTTGTATTTATTTATTTAAAGGGTAGATTCCTGCCACCATAGGTAACTCGCCCATCCGTCCACAATAAAGCCACACTGTGAATCCACGTGGCAGAATTTTCCAGATTCAGCCAAAAATGTTGCTGACATTCATACTCAGGCTCAAAGCCTGCATAGAAGAAATGTATGTACTCCCTAGATCCTATATTGCTAGCAGCCCTGAGGTTACTGGCAGATCTTTTAGGTTCCAGGCATGGCATGGCTTGCTTGCACACTGCAGGTTAAACCACTCTCCAGACTTAGGGTCATAAAGGAATTTGTCTCCATGTCAGATTGGACAGCACAATTGCTACATCTCCCCTGTTGTGCCATGCATCCCCTAGATGCCCCCACATCTAGGGCTTCCTAGATGTGGAAATAGCCACTGAAATTACTTGCTTGCTGGGCATCTGTTTGACCAGTTCTGACACGATTTCTGGTGTGGGGAGGGGAGTGACCCCAGGCGGTGCTGGTGTTTGAAGGGCCTTGCATCCCATGGCTACCTGCTGAGCCTCTGGCATTCGGTGCAGCTTTCTGTTCACCTTCTGGTGCTGCTGTTAGGCAAATGGAGCATACCTCCGGCAGAAGCCCTGAAGTTCATCTTACAAAGATTCAGACACTGTGGTTGCAAAGTTGGGTGGCAATCTGTACGCAGACTAAGCTCAGGCTGAGCACTAGCTGTCCTCAAAGCTTGACAGAGACACGAGGTTGTAGGACATGCTGGAATTTAGATCTCTGCCAGGTCCAGTGTGCCAATAACATAATTTTTTTTTTAACTTGAAGCCAGATCTGCACAAAATGTTTCCATCAAAGTTTCCCTGCTGTTATATTTTTTATCTCACCAGTTCTTTCCTTGGGATACATGTAGCTTTTGCTGTTTGTGCTACAGGTCTCATGTTAGGAATTGGGTTTTCGCAGTGCTATTGGCTTGTGATGACGTGTATGTACGGAATGAGGCCATTTGGACCTTTCTTTCTACCCTTTCTTACAGTCTTGTCCTGGACCTGGAGGAGACTGGACTTCATATTTATATTGATTCTTGACAGTTCCTCATGCAGCTTGGTTAATTGGTGTGTGAAAGAGATTAAGGGCTCGGCATGTCACAAACAGCATCAAACTGACTACATGATGAAAGGCAACAAGGACTGAATAGAGAAGAAGAGCAAAAGAAAATGGATGCTTGCAAAGTACCTGTCACTGGAGATGACTGCAGGAAACAAAAGATAAGGGTGAGGAAAAGCAGGGAAAAGAGATGGACGGACATAGCTCAAGGAGCAGCCAGGTATGGAAGACCGTAGCCTTTGTTGGTGGGCTCACAGAGCTAACTGTGAGTGCAAAGGCAGACTGTTGTGAGAGACTGCGGTGCTCAGGCAGCTTCAAAATACGAGTGTCCTAGAGAGGGAGTAGGAATTCCTGAGAAAATAAAGGGTGGGGGAGAAGAAAGGGAGCCGTAGCAAGGTGGTTACTGGGACGCGTCAAAAGAGGATGCAGGGTATGAATAGCCTGAATGGGAATCATGGGCTGGGACAGAGAAATAGAAACGAGTGATCAGGAAGAGAAGGAGGCAACAGAAAATTGGGGGGGAGGAGATTCACAGAGTGCTGTATAGCAAAAAGAGATAGGACAGGTGAGGAGAGAAGCGAAAGCGTGTGAATGAACATGGGGGGGGTGCCCATAAAAGGCAGAAGAGGCGAGGAAGCAGAGATTACATATAGCAGAAGCTTGCTGTCAAGGATCCAGGCACAGAACACAGAATACCACAGCTGAGGTTACTCATCTGCAGCCTTTTGCTTATGTTTCATATGCCTTTTAATTATATGATAAGAGTTTTTTTTTTCTTTTTTCATGTGAATGCTACCTTTCCTACCTACCTCAATGGTCAGAAATGTATTTACATAATCTACTCTTTCCTGGTTTTCTACACTCTGTATAGAATTTTTTAGCATCATTTTTGTATTTACTGAGTACTTACTTATGTGATTGGAGCTAGCTAAAATCATTTCCTAGGCTGATTTTTAAATTATATTTCCACTACATAGAAGTGTGAATGGCCTCATTAGTTTCATTGGTATAACTTTCCATAATGTTTTGATTAGTTAACTTGGAAATTTCTATTATTAAACTGTTCTATTTAATACAATATTTTAATAAAAGCATAATAATAAGCTTTATCCTTTAATAAAATACACAGCAGTGAGTTTGCATTAATGAAATGAAATATTTCAGCTTGAAAGCAAACCATCACCTAGAGAAAGCACCTAAAGAAAACATTTCAGTTATCCTGAATTAAAATTTGGGGGAGTTTTCCTGCCCTGCCCTGTCCCTGGGGCAAAACCTGGGGGCTGAGCACCACCCTGGGCCACTTCGGTAAGCCACCGACCAATGGGGCATGGCCATCCAGGACACACTTTCTGATTGGCTAGCTGGAAGCTATGTGTGTTCTGATTGGCCAGTCAGAGGTCATGTGTATTCTGATTGGCTGGCCAGAAGTTGTGAGTGTTCTGATTGGCCAGTCAGAAGTCATGTGTGATCTGATTGGCCACCAGGCTGTCCTGGCTGCCCTGGTGGGGCTGCAAAGCTGTCCCGGAGCCATCCCCCTGCGCTCCCGCAGGCATGGGGCAAGGTGGGACACAGGCAGCTGCGAACCCGGCCCACTTTGTCCACAGCATCGGAAGGTCACAGCTCCGCTCACGGTGAATTACGGTCCTGCTGAGGAGAGCAGTGATGTGCTTCTGGGTGCGATAAAAGCAGAAACAATCACGAGCATCTGGTAAAACCACAGGAAAGGAAAAATGGCATGAAAAATTCTTGCATTGGATAGCTGGGCACCCAAAAGCCTTTAGGAGGACACTGCACTTCTGAGGCGGGAGATGGGAAGAGGAGATTGCTGCTGGTGATACTTTAAAAAGGCTGTTCAGCTAAACATTCAACAAAGAGGTTCTTGAGCATAAATTAGAGTTAAAATTGTGAAAGCAGTCACTCTCGTTGTAAAAGAAACCACATATCAAGACAGTAGCAGAAATTGAATGAGACTATAGGGAAATATGGATCCTGTTACTGTGAATTAGTGACTTCAGTTTTGTTCACGGATATTTCAAATGTGCTCGCCAGGAAATACAGTCCAATAAAGGAGAATGTACTATGCATTAGTAGAAGGGGATTCAGTTGCAAGAAAACAACAGATTGACCCAGGGCCTAGATCTGCGATGGGTATAAAAGCAAGAGAAAGGAGCGTTGAACTTCCAAGCGCAGTTTGGTCATAACTTGCTATCTGGCCCCTTATGCAGTATAAAGGTACCACAGAGTTCTGCCCTGCCTCGATCTCATCTGCTTGACCTTCCCAGTTGGCTCCCACACACTTTGCCAACTCTTTTGCCTTTTCTGCTGTACTTAGGAACCTCCATCTTACCCCTGCCTTCCACACCGTTCCCTCGCAATGCTTCCCCTGACCTGGGAAGATTACAGACTTCCCGTACACCGTGTGGTCCCTTCTTCGAAAAGAAGGTCCCTTCAACTGCCTTCCACTACAGGTTTCTACACCGAGGTTGTACCAAGAGGCAGTTGCAATGATTTAACAGGGAGATGATAGAGCACCAGTTCTACCACCTGGGCCTGGCTGTTGTTTAATATTTAGGGTAGATACTAGGGTAGATGTAGGCTGTGCTTTTTTGGCAGGCAAGTTTCCATTCCATTTGCAAATGTAGGTTTTAAGCTGTATGCACGATTTGTAAGAGCAGAGACAATACTGAAAAACCTGAGGAAAGCAATTATGACATTATTAAAAACAAAGAAAGTGTCCCATATATTTAATTTCTATTCTGTTTAAAAATATTTACTCGTGAGTCCTGTATGCCAGTCATTTGTGGTGCAGCACCACAACCTCTGCGATTTTATGGTCCAGATGCACCAGACTGGTATATGGGTTCAGACAGGGAGAGTAGCTGTGGCCATGCTTTGTAGTTTGGGGTGTGCCCCCTTATGACCGAAGAGCTCCTGGCAAATTTTATGTGCTTCAGCTCTTGCCTTCTGCTGCAGCTGCATCCCCACGATCCCACAGTGTGTGCATCATTTGTCTGCCTAAACCCAGTGCTGTCTTTGAGCCCTGATCCTGTGTGTCTGATCTCCTCTGCCAAGTAAGAGCAGGATCTATGTCACAGAAGCATGAAGAGAAAGTAGGTAGGCTTTGTCGGACAGAAGTTTTTAAAATAGGTTTTAGTAGTGAGTGAAGCGAATGGGAAGAGGGAGAGCAGTAGGTGGAGCAGGTCCAACATGAGATCTTTGGCACAGAGCTAGCTTCAAATGTGCCTTACATGGCCCCCCTGAGCACCCCCCTTCCTGTCCTGCACTGCAGCAAGCCAGCTGCACCACCTCCTATTTTATCCCTTCTCCAGGTCTCCAATGCAGGCATGTCACCTTCGCTTTCTTCCCGTCCCCACTGTGTCTGGCTTCCACCTGCCTGAGGTCAGTGAGATGAATCAGAGCAGCCTTCAAGCAGTTTTAGCTTTTAGGAGGCACCGGCCTGGCAGCCAGATTGGGAAGTGCAGAGAGTGCTTTGCTGCTAAGGTACCACGGTGCTAAGCTGCTTTGCCCCGTCTTATTTTTAGGGCTGTGTCAGTCACGTTGTAGCTCTAGACTTGGGCCTTCAATTTTAGTAGCACAACTTAAAATGTTTTGTCAATAACAGGCAAGTTGAAAACTGCCGAAAAACCAGCTTACAATCAGTAGCTCTCCAGAAGTTTGCAGAACACGTTGCACACAGAGTAATAATTGTGACATTTTCTAGCTTTTTCATAATGGAAAAGAGGGTAAGCCTCAAATTCCTTGTGTCTGCAGGCAGGAGGGTACTACCTCAGAGTAATGTGAATAGAGCAAAACTGGAGAAGCCAAGGAATCAGAAAGTAGGTCACTGGGTGACAAAATGAAATCCTACTTGGGAAAAAATATAAACTAATACATATGGGGAAAATTATCTAAACCACTTTATTCACCAAGTGAGCTGTGGAAATAGGTAGGCTGAAAGAGACCTAAGTTTGAGAGCGGACAGTAAATTAGACATGAGTTTGCAATGTGTCAGCGATGCAGTTTGGGCTGCATACACAAAGGCACCACATCAGAGAACATGATAATAAACCCCTTCTCTCCACGCCTGGTGCGACCACACCTGAAAGTTTCAGGGACTTTGAAGTCAGTGGAGCTGTGCCAATTAACACCAGCTGAGCATCTGCCGGTTGTGTTTGGTTATAGCTGCCTTATTACTAGGCAGTTGTTGACAAATTGGAAGAATCCAGTGGAAAGGAACAAAAACTATGACGGAGCTGGTAAGGCTGACACACACACACACACACACACACGATTAAGTAAACTCTATATGAGGAATGTTCAAATGTTGGGAAAATCCCATTTATTCAAATTCCAAACAGCTGGCTGGTTTGACTGCAGCTATGATGCCCTTTAGTATATAGTCCCTAAGGATGTTTGTGGAATGGTTGGTCTTTGATTGCAGACATTTGCATAAGAACAAAGGTGTGTTTGTGAACAAACATGGGTATCCATTGTTAAATACAGGGTCTCTTCCTGGATGCATCCCTCTGATTAATCTGTATTTAGGAACCTCAGCAAGACACCAGTTTTTTAGATCTGATTTTCACCCACAGTTGTCATGAACTTCAATGGCAAGTGGTAAGAGCTCGTCCTCCCTGCATGTCTGACCTCAGTTATATGGATGTTAAATATAGATGTATATATCTCAGTGTAGGTGTCTAGGTTTGAATTGCTTAGTGAACAACAGCTGAAGTTGCCATGAAGCTCCAAACATTTTCCATTTCATTATCTAAAGATACACTGACCCTGACAGCTAGCAAAGGCCATTTAGTGCAATGTCCCTTGAAAGGAATTCCTGAAGATGAAAGTTCCCTGTCATTCTGTATAAGACTATCCAGGACCCGATCCAGAGCTCTGGAAGTCAGTGAAAATCTTTCCATTGACTTCAAAGTGTTTTGGACCATTCCTAGATAATAGCACAAATTTCACTTCATTCTTTCTTTCCAGTTGGGTTGTCTGAAATTGCACAGTGTGTGATTGAATCCCTATGTCCCTTGCATAGCTTGCATGCCAGCTCCCTTTAACACCTTCTGTGAAGCTTACGATGTTAAATGACATATTCAGTTGCTGTAGGCATCTTCTTTCCAATCTGGACCCCAGCTGCTTGAGGTCTAACAGATAGTTCTTAAAGGACAACGTGAAAGCAACAATTAACGTATCTAAAGAAGTCAGTTTAGCTAAGCACCTCTGAACGTATGACTATGAAAGTTATGGAGTTAATCTAGTTTTGGACACATAAGCCTCAGCAGCAGACAAGTGATTACAAACTTACCTATTCATTAACCTTGATAAAAGTAGAGATTTTTCATGCTGCTAGTGATCGTAATGCAGAAGAGTCTCAATGCTGAAATGCCTAAACTGAGAATCTGACCACTTAACCATCAGAGACCCAGACGACCCACATCACATACACAGATGAATATGAATATATGACCAATTCTGCAGGGAGGCTTTTACTCCCAGAAAATGGCAAAACTTATAAAGCATGCACTCAAAAAAGTGTGTTAAAGACAGATAAGTTTCATATGGTGAAAACGCTTGAGTTTCTGTCATGTTCTGTTGCCACCAGGTGATGCCAGAGGTTAAAACAGGGTTATTCATCTTTGTATGCCACACGTAGGTTAAAAATACTGGAGCTACCTCTCTGCTGTGCCTAAAATTGTTCAGTCCCTCCACCATCTGACTGATGCCAACATCCTCCAGCCAGGATTTAGCTACTATTTAGATCCTATTGTTACTTCTGGAACCACAAAGTCTGCTAGTTTCATTAACATCTGGCATTATTAAAACAAAAACTTAAGTTGGAGGAGCCAGAATTATCCATTCCAAATTAATTACGTGAGTGTTTCTCAGGGGAATTCAGGGGATTCGGACATATCCCTGGAGCTTGTCTACCCTGTGGACAGTTCTCTCAAAGGTTAAATTCACAGACACTGTTTCTCTCCATTACTGTACGATTCACCTGTGCTGTCAGCCTCCACGGAGATTTCTGTTTTACGTGACAGCGGAAAAAGACATCACTAACTAATGAATGCAAAGAGCAGGCACTTTCTCTGAAGAGAATATACATAGAATGTCTAAATACATAGAAGAGGAGGCAAGTCCATTTATCCTTGTCATGCCAGCTGACTGAGGAGTGGAAAAAGAACAAAGTTGAACAAGGCAGAGGAGAGGTCAGTGTATTCCCCATCATAGGGGTAAAGTGACAGTACGTATGCCTTACTAATATAACCTGCACAGAACCAAATAAGAAAGCCCTCATATGTAGAAACACACTCCAAATACCACAATCACTGATGGAGAGGAAATGAGATGATGGGTGAGTGGAATGGGGGAGAGCACATCTGGCGAATCAAACAGTAACTCTCCATATCAAACGGACGCGGATATCAGACTCCACCCTGCATTTGGAGGCTCTCAGAAGCTGCTCTGACCATGTCAGACAGGCCTGCTTTTGTGCTTCTGTATCAGTCTCAGTCACCTATGGGCAGGTGGAGTATTAACTCTGTCACAGCTTCACACTACCTTTCGTGAATTAATCCATATCTCCTAGAGCAGTGATTGATCCCTGTTGTGAGTCATATTTTCCAACATCTTTGTGAGACTGAGTGCTCAGTCTTCTAATGTGAAGTCCTCTCTCAAAAGAAATAGGAATTATGAAATAATTATGACTTAATCTGACATGACCTGTTGTGAGCCAGGAACACCTTCCATGACTGAGGGCTTGGAGGTGGCCATCAGACAAAATCATGTCTAATCTTTTGCAGAGCAGAGCCCAGGAGAAGGGGACAGACAGCAGTGGAATGCACTTAAGAGAAATAGATACACACATGAAAGAAAAAGGCCTTGATATTTAAAATATTTATGGCCTTAAAAGGCATGAAAACTGATACTAGCCATTAACTAATAGACGTTCTGCCTTTGTGATGCAGCTTACATCCCTAACTAAAACCACATCTCTGCTCTGATTTTGTCTGAAGCCAGGTGCACAGATGATTAAATTTTGGGCCAGCTATAAGGAGAGTGTCTCCATCCTGTCCTCTCCTCTAAGCACACACCATCTGTATGATACTTATTCATCTCCTTTTGCTGGGCTGACATACTGAGCCCATATTCTTCCAGCATCAGTTGTCCTCATACTGTCAAGCTGTGCAAATGGAAGGGATCTAAGCCTAAGGGAGTAACAGACTCTGGGAGTAGGCTTGTGCTGTATTAAGCCAGTATTAACTTCTCTGCTGTAACCTTGATGTTGTTCATATGTGTTTTCACAAAAGAAATTTGGGGCTCTAGCTGTCGCTGTTGCCAGCATGCCTTTTACTTCTGTGTTCACTATATTTAAATGCTATGTTGCTGTGCACCTCCTCTGTGTGAATCAGAAAAGGGAAGAGGCTGACTTTGTATCTCAGAGCATATGGATTCCTTGTAATGAGTAGAGGGTAGATTGCTTAAAGTATTTTTATTTTATTTTCTGAACAGAATTTTTGAGCCCCTGTTCCTGTGTCATAGGCCTGCTTGTAGCAGGAAATGATAAATGCAGACCCTGACTCTTTGAGGAAAGGATAGGTGGAGAAAAGGACTTCAAATACATGTATGTTTTTCATAAAAAGATAAGACAGCTACTTTAAGTGTGCTGAACATACCAAAGAATAGACACAGGCTCCATTTTTTTCTTTTCTTTTTCCTTTTTTTGGTTCTTCCTCTGGTCTAAGCCATAGAGCCTAACAAGATCAAATATATGCAATACATTTGACCCAAATGCATGCAAATGTTATTCACACCTGGATCGAAAGCTGTCACCCAGGTTTTCCACTCTACCAGGTGCTAAGCCACACAAGATGCATTCAAACTTCCATTTCAAGAAGTTCCTCCAAAACAGGGCACTACTGACTGGCCTTACCCTTCATTCTTTCTTTGTTTCCTCTAAAATGCAAAAAGGCATTTTCTTCCTAATTTTTCACAAGGCTTTAGGAGCTGTTTTCAGTTGAGGATGACGCCTTGTTGATGTGACTCTGCCCTGTAGTTCTCAGGATTATTTCTGGGCTGGTGGACTCAGGCTGCAGAGGATACAGCCATAAGGACTGAGACCTTGAATGCGTACACTTTGAGAAGAGCAGGTAGAGAGCAGCGAAAACGTCTGATGGACAGGTAAAGAGGCTAATTGTGGAGATGCAGCTTCCCACCACTGCTTGTTGAATGCATCTTGCCAGGAAACAACAGCACCCTTTACCCCACATCACCCACAGCTGGTATCTTATGAGAGGCCCCAGATCACCCACAGCTGGTATCTTGCGAGACACCTGAACAGTGCACAAGAGCCCAGAAGGACGAGGATAGATCTGTACTCTCTCTGCTTTACCAGCAGACCATCCGCCAGTACTGCATCAGTTTCCATCTCGTAGGCTGGCTAGAATTTAGGGTGTGCTGGGTCTAGGACAGGCCAGCCAGGAGGATATATGTAAAAATTTCTGGAGATAAGGAGAGAAAAGTAAAATGTTGACATAGCAGGCAACTACTTGCCAATACATAGCAATTGCATTCTGTCAAGTGTCCTACATCATTCTTTGGATGACATAAATAGCACATCCTGCAGGACATTGTCCCTTGATAAAAATAGAAGTCCCAAGTGAAATAACATCCTGAGGAGTGAATTGCTAAAGGTCAGCTACCCTGCTGGTGCCTGAGGAGAGTATGGAAATCACAACCTATGCTTCGCAGGCTTTTCCTAGCCACAAAGTCCTCGCTTTCCTCAGCCATTTAAGAAAGCTTGTAAAGGAGGACCATAGCTCAAATAGAACTACAAACGTAAAATATAATAAATAAATATATATTTATCTGCATAGTCTATTTGATTAGCTGTTTAGCAGGCAGATATAGGTGTAATGGAAAAGTGGAACAGCAGATCATAGAATGGATGCTTAGAGAAATACCAAGTTCCGTATCAAGATAGTTTTTAGTGAGCTCTTACAGTAAATAGGGCAAGAAATTTTTTACACAATCAATTCACATGTAAATGTAACAAACGTATCCAGTCTTATTTTTTTTGTTCAGTAACAGTCAAGGAGTTGTTAAACGTGGTATAAACATGTTAAATGTCCACTCTGCCACATGTAAAATACAGCCCAAACATGGGACACTAGGGACAAAAATGGATCTTGGTTTTAACTAAAATTTACCCTAGGGTCTTTCTTGGAGCGCATCCTTAATTCTGCTCTGAGGAAGGCTGTATATCCTCTTCTCTCCAGCATGGAGCTTGGGGAAAAATGTGGAAACACTGCAAATTAATTAAGAATAATGAGATATAATAATTTTATGGTGACATTATTAGTGAGGTGATTTACTGTACTTGAGATTATAATGCTTTCACTGGGGAAAGAATTGGCCTTGCTGGAGGAAAAGTAAGCAGGAGAGCAATGCAGTAGCCAACAAGTAAGCAACGTTTCCAACCAACCTGCAAACTAACAGGGCAACAGCCAAAATTCAGGCTTCAAAAGCGACACAGCTGGAAAAGACATTGAACAGTTAAAAAGCCCTCGGAGCAGCGGAAGGCAGAGCAGATGAATGTACGGAACTGTCAGTGGGTTCTAACCTGCAAGCAGATAGGTTAAAACCTTTTTACTCTTTAAGTTTTTTGCTCTAAAGAAATAATCCTTTTCATCAGGGACAGTACCGCCATTGCTTCTGGAGGGAACAGGGCTGAAGGTGCTGGAAGGAATGTAGACGCAGCAGAGAAGTTCTGGTGTCCTTCGGACCAGCCTGAGGATCCCTTTCACAGCCACCGACACCTGCTCCGAACAGCCCCTCGCACAAACCTTGCCAAGGCCCCAGACCTGCATGGAAATGCATTCAGAGAGGCTGGTTTTAAAGGTACTGCCATAGACAGCAGAAATGCCGTGCTTGAAATCTGTGTAAATTGAGGAAGAACACTACATTAGAAATATAAGAATTCCTGTCAGACAGCCTCATCTTAAGTTTGGCTGCCTAAGGGAGAATTATTTTATTTCAATAGGCTGAGAAGACTGATAAGAAATCAATTTCTAGAGCAACTACATTTATTATTTTCTGTATATACTTGTCTTTGTTAGAGAAATTCAATACCAGCAAAAGAAACCAGAATACAAAGATTTTTCCCTTCACTATACCTCAGCTACCATAGTACAGCATCTTCCCCTGCTACAGTAAAATAAAAGATAAGCGCAGCACTGAAGAGCTAAAAAAAGCTGGAAATTTAATTCACAGACAAATTAGCTGCATTGCATTTAATATTCCCAGTGAGGAAATGAAAAGAAATTTATTCTGTTTCTGCTTTCCACAAATTCACCAGAGGGAACGATATCCCTTAATTAAGGAAGACTGATTGCTTATTTTTTTTCCCAAGCTTTCGTTTGCCCTAAAATAAAATGATGAGAAATAAATGGTGCATATAAAAAAATCAAAACCACACTGGAAATCCTGCAGTCATTCAAATTTCTCATTGTAGTAGATACTACATTCTAAAGAGTTCTTTAATAATCTAGTAGGAGAGTCGGCCAAATGGAGCAATTCACGCCCTGTTTCAATGGCGCAAATCAATTCAACCAAACAAATTAAACCCAAGGCATTCCTTCTGTTCTTTAGGGCTGATAATTTGACACTGTAGGATAGTATGAAAGTATACATATTTGACAGCCAATTTTTTTGCATAAACGCTATGCATAAATATGAAGAAAAGAGGAAGATTTGGATCAAGAAGGAGATGGATGGTAAAGTAGAAGGGAGCCTGGGACTGGAACTGCATTGGTGACACCTCGGCATGATCAGATGAAACTGAATGAGAAATGCAGGCTGAACAGCAGAACTGATCCTAATGCAGGCTTAACAGAGAAATGTGGTTGTGCCTAGACACCTATAAACTCTTACAGTATTTGTCATTAATTAAGGAATTAGATGTGAACTAGGAACTGTTTTTGCAGCTCGTGTTTATAAAGAATGTTTATCTTTCCATTTATTTAAAAATGCAGAATAGGGGAGTTTGAAAGTCTATTTAGAGAGAAGACAGCTCAGTGCCTTCTGCTGCATACTTAGACTGTGAAGGCACACTGAAGAGGCTGAATGCAAGGGATCCTTTGATAATGCGTAGATAAGGTAGAAGATGCCCCTCGTACTGTTTGTTGCTCCTGGCCTGAATGTAGCTATAGTGCACACCCGAGACTGGTCACTCAAAGGGCTATGTAAGAAAGAGGTACATGAAAACTGCTCTCCTGGTTTTGATCGAGGATCCTTGTAGCCTGGTAACTTCTCTGCAACAATGACCATAGAAGATGCCTTTAGAACAGTAAGAACAGGTGAGGCATTAATGACACTCTCCTAACTGCCAAACAAATTTAGCTCCAGAGATTTCCTGGTCCTGATGCTTTTTCTCTAATATCCTTTGATGTAGTGCACTTCCAAACATTTGTCTAGTCTCTCCCTGAACCCATGTATGTTTTTCATATCCATAACATCCTTAGGCAAAGTACTCCACAATTTTATTACTTGTATGAAAGCTCACTTTTCCTTTGTTGGTTTTTAACCTGGTTTCTGCTAGCTTCCTTTTGTTGTCCCTAGTTCCTGAGTTGGAAGAGACAGTCTATCACAATGCATCATCACCATTTCATTCAGGCTTTTGCAGAACTCTCTCATACGCCTTTTCTTTTCCAGGCAGAAAAGTTCCAGTCTACTGAGTCATTCCTCCTACAGAAGTCATCCCATGCTTTTGATTATTCTTGTAGCCATTCTTTGAATGTTTTCCAGTTCCATTATATCTTTTTTGAGATGGTAACAACAGAATTGCGCACAGATTTAAGTTTGGAGCTAACCATGGGCATGATGTTATTCACTGTTTTGTTGTCTGTTGTTTTCCTAGTAACTCCTAACTTCTGATTTGGTTTTTACTTGCTCCTGAGCACTGAGCTAATGTCCTCATGGAATTATACCCTCATGTTTCATTCCTTAGTGGCGATGGTCAGCATGAGATCATCAATTTGTATGAGAAATGGCAACTTTTCCTCGTGTGCGCTGCTTTATATTTATCTCTATTGAATTTCACCTGCCAATTTATTCAGTCATCAGAAATCCCTCCACCATCCTCCACAGTCTGCCTTCATCCTCATTAATTTGGATATCTTTGTACCATCAGATAATGTCACCTGACAGCTCATGCTCTTCTTCAGGTCATTTATGAATATATTGAACATAGGACCCAGCACAGACCCTTGTGCAACTCCTCTGATGAGATCCATCTGTTCTGAAAATGACTGTTTATCTCTAGCCTCTATTTCCTTTATTTCAATTAATTCTTTTTCAGAATATTTCCTTCTTTTATTTTGGCTGCTTAGTGTACTTAGCAGCCTTTGGCGAGGGACTTCTCAAGGCATATTCTATCTACAGGGCCATCTTCACCTGCCTGCTGCTGATCCTTTCAGAGACAATCAAGGGAGCCTCTTAGACAGGACTTCTCTTTACACAAGTGATTTTGACTCTTTTGAAGTACATCCTATTTCTTCACGTATCAGTGAATTCTCTACTGAGTGCTAATGATTTGTCAAGAGCAGAACTTCCCCTCTCACACATGCACACCCTGGTCTCCTGGAGCTGCGCTGCTTACCTTTCCAGGCTTAAAAAATAGTATGAAGCACGTGACCTGTGTTTCCCTGGATGCCCCCCCGACACCTGTTTTAAAGATTGGCTTTATATATGCTACCTTCCAGTCTTCAGCTCCCAAGGAGGTTTCAAGTGGGAGGTTGCACACTGTGATTAGCAATTTAATGTTTCCATCCTTGATTTCTGCTAGGTACCATCTGGCTCCAGCAATTTGTTAGTTTTCACTTGTCTGAAACACAATCTCATCCACAACTATTTTGATTTCAGATATATCCTCTGCATTTTCCCCCTTATGAAAACTTACCCCAGTGAACAGCAATGCAGAATGGCTTCATTGTCTTTGAGTTTTGCCTTACCACTAGCTGGCCATACAGAGTCCATAGCAGGTTTTTTGCTCATGACGTTTTTGATGAAGGACTTAGTACTAGTTTTGATTTCTTTAGCTAGTGCTCCTCAAAGTCTTTTTTAGCCTTCCTAATTAGAATTTTGCTTTTAATCTGCCAGACTACACTATTCATTTCATTTTATTGGTTTGGATACAATAGGCATATTTTTGAAAAATGCCTGTTTACTGCTAATAAACTTACTTACTCAGTTGTTTATGTGTGCTGGCTTCCTTTAATCCATGCTCCGGCCTTTCTCAATAGGTCATATGCAGTGGTGTTACGCTTCCAGTCTGGTGTTCTTCAGAAGTTTCCATGCTGCTTGTTAGGATTTCTGTTTGCTGGCCTTTCTAGCTTCTTTTTAACAAGCCTCCTCATTTCTGCATAGGTTTTCTTGAAGCTGAGGACAATGCCAGTGGCGTATTTGGCCTGTGGTGCTCCTGTAGAGCTGGTGAAGCCGAGTCCTCTGTGGTCACCGTCACAGAGTGGGGCTTCCACTGGAAGGGCTAAAGCCATAAAGCCGAGGACTGCATTTGCTCCTGTGGGCTCTCTAACCAGCTGCTCTATGGAATAATTGCTGACAGAGCCCCAAAATGTCATCTCTGTTTCATGTCCCAGCATGACATTTGTTGACCTACAGGAGGGCAGTTGAAGTCTCCCGTAACTACTGTTTTTCCTGCCCACGCTGCCTCTCTGATCTCTTTCAACTTATCGAATTCAAGGCATTTTGCTATCCTGGGTCAGTAACATTATCTGTCATAACTATATTCTTCCTATTTAGGCCTGGAATTTCAAGCTTTACAGACTTTATGTTACTTGTTGAGTTGGTGAGCTTGTAAATTCGATTTGATGCTGAGCTTTCAATAAGGCAGTGCACTGCTCTGCCTCTGGCATATTTTATCTTTACTGTGCACTTTATATTCTGGGTTTAGTGTCCTATTGACTGCCGCCTTCTCCCCAGGTTTCCAATATGGCTGGTGCATCAGTGTCTGTGTTTTGGATCAGGCATTCTGGTTCCTTATTTTATTTTTTAGATTTCAAACATTGTGTAGAAGTGAGTGTACCACTACTTTGGTTCTTTTATTGGCACCTTGTATAAAACCCAGCATGTTTGTTTCCCTTTCCCTGCTGGATTACTTGCATATTCTGGATTGTGCTTTCCTTCAGGATTCAGAATTTTCTCTTTTTTTTTTTCTCATAAGGGTATTCATGCTGAGCCGAGGCTTTTCCACACCTGTCAGCTTTCCCCACCTACTTGTTTTTTTCAGCCGGTAAGGAAAAATTTTCACTTCAAAATGACTGTCTAGGCCTTTCATTTTGCTAAGATTGTCTGAGAATGTTTTCAATTTGCTGCAAGACCAAGAAATATCATGGCAGAGAGTTAGATATGTTGGATGTTTTAAAATCAGCTGGACTTGATGAAATTCCTGCTAGGATGCTGGGAGGATTGTCTGAAGCAATGCCAGAACTATTAGCTGTTATCTTTGAGGACTCATGGAGTACAGAGATAAATGTGTTGCCTGTTACTATTTTTTTAAATAATGAAGGGGCAGGGGAAGCAATCGTGGAGCCTCCAGAAATTAACTACGAGGTGAGTGGCAACCAGTATGGATTTATCAAGAGCAAATCATACCAAACCTATCTAATATGCTTCTGTGATAGGACTTGTGGATAGGGAAGAACAGCAGAAAGATGTATCGTAACTTTAGTCAGGATTTGAACATTGTCTCATATGAGCTTCTCAGAAGCAAGCTAAGGAAATATTGGCTACGTCCAATTTTTAGCAGGTGAGTGCAATATTGGTTGAAAAGTGTATTCAGAGAGTAGTTCTTGATAGTTCACTGTTAGCCCGAGGTCTCTACTGCTAACTTTTTAATTAATCAAATGAACGACAGAATAGAGAATATATTTATTGTATTTCCACATTACATTGAACTGGGAGGGGTTGCAATCACTTTAGATGACCTTGACAAACTGGAGAAAGTCTGGAAAGTCTGGAAAAGCTAGGATGCAGTTTTGTTAGGACAAACATCTTCTGCCTTTAGCTATCAATCATCAGCTGTGCATGAGCGAGAGAGCAGCACGGCAGGGAGGAATATCGAGGCTGCAGTGTGTCCCAAGCTGAAAACTGTATACAATGCTGCGGCAAGACAGAGAAACCTCTCAGCAGAAGGTTGCTGCAGATCAGCTGCGGCAACAGAGAAACCTCTCAGCAGAAGGTTGCTGCAGATCAGTGTGTAAACAGGGTCATGCTGCCCCAACTCAGCTGCTTCCCTGCTGTCTTAGACTTAGACTCTTAGTTAGACTCTTAGACTTAGTTAGAGTCAGCCAGAGGACTACCTCCGAAGTGGGTCAACCTTGGGATCATTGGGACCGGGGCAGTGCTCTGATCCCACTCTGTGGCCTCACAAGAGCAGGTCCTCTGCTTTCATGAGAGGACTCAAGCTGTACTGGGTCAATCATCAGCTGTGCATGAGCGAGAGAGCAGCACGGCAGGGAGGAATATCGAGGCTGCAGTGTGTCCCAAGCTGAAAACTGTATACAATGCTGCGGCAAGACAGAGAAACCTCTCAGCAGAAGGTTGCTGCAGATCAGTGTGTAAACAGGGTCATGCTGCCTCAACTCAGCTGCTTCCCTGCTGTCTTAGACTTAGACTCTTAGTTAGACTCTTAGACTTAGTTAGAGTCAGCCAGAGGACTACCTCCGAAGTGGGTCAACCTTGGGATCATTGGGACCGGGGCAGTGCTCTGATCCCACTCTGTGGCCTCACAAGAGCAGGTCCTCTGCTTTCATGAGAGGACTTAAGCTGTACTGGGAGTCTAGACATTAACAATAATAGACAAGCCAACTTCCAAGGCACTAGTACAGTTTTACTTTCCTGAAGTATTCCAGAGTCCTAGGCTCAGATTAAATACTAATTCAGTCTCAAGTCTAAAAGGAACCCCTCAGTTGTGATTTTGAGTCCACATTCTTATTCAGACTGAGAGTCATGAAAATCTCCTTTATTTTCTGCCCTTCCATCACCACGAAATCTCAATGCTGAGGTGGATCTTTCAGGATAACAGACTGTTCTTGACACCGTTGTTCAAAGGCCTCCTTTATATCATATATCATATCAGGTTTTCTCTGTCTCTGTTTCTCTGGGGAGACATACTGGATGTATTAGGGTGTCTCTGTTGTGTATTTGGGATGGAGTCTTTTTATGACATCTATTTCCTCTCAACATTTTTAGCAAAAAAATGAGAGTTCTTTGCTAGGTGGTTGATCTCTGGGGTTTGAGACTTCTATTATTTTTAGCCTGACCTCTTATCCTAGTTGGAAAAGAGGTGAGACTACTTCTTTGTCTGGAAGAGATGAACAAAAGGATTTGGCTCGTTTCTTTATCTCAGGATGGAATGGCATATCTGAAGAAATGATTAAGGATCATACTGCTGAGTAATGAACACAAAAATACTCTTCTGTCATCACAGGTGAATAAACAGGAGCATTGGCATATTCTTTCTGCTCTGATCCAGAGCAGGAGAGGACTCAGCTGGAGGATCATGTCCAGTTTCTGGTGCTTTAATTAAGGGAGGATGTGGAACAGCTGGAGAGTCAGAGAAGACAATGGGGGATGACCACAAGTCTAGAAAACATGGCTCATGCGGAAAGGCTGGAGGAATTTGCATAGCTTGATTTAGAAAAGAGACAATGGAGGGGGTGGCCCAGCAATGATCTTTAAATATTTTAAAGATAGACATAAAGAGAACGGGAGTGAATCTTTTTCCATGTCCACTATGGGTGGATAATAGCTTAAATTACAGGAAATGAGATCCAGGCGAAACATCTGTAAATCTTCCTTGTGTTGAGGGTAGTAAATCAATGAAACTGGTTTTCTTTGGAGGATGTGGAATCTCCATGAATGGAGATGGGCACAGGTATAGCTGATTCTGATTTCAGGAAGAGGAGTGGACTAGATGGCCTCTCTGGCCTCCTCTCAGCCCTACTTTTCTATTCTTCTATGATGGTTTTGCAGTGGCAGATAAAGACAGTCCTCACTGATTCTCAACTAGTGGTCAGAGAGCGGCATCACTCCCACTGCAGATGAAAGTTGCCAGGACTTTGCCCAGCTTACAAAATGGAAGTGGGACATCAAGCCCAGAGTGCTCTTCTTCTCAGGTGGGTGCAGCTCCCGGGTACCTCTTGTTTCTGTTTTTATTGTGCTCTGTGGCTTTGAGTGAGCCACTTCTTTCACTGCCGGTACCACAGTACTTTAAAAAACAAGAAGGAAGAGAAGGGCTGGACATCTACACAAGCCTAGCTAGCCTATTAGGCCAGATAAGGTTATGGACAAAATAATCTGTAGCCAACCCTACATAAGGGTGTATCATGATTAATGTCATATCCAGCTGCTCCTGACTCCCGGGCTGTAAGAGGGACAGCCGCCCATGGAAGTCAAAGGGGAGACTCAAAGCTGAGTCATGCCTGAGCTCCTCTGCTGCTCCACCTTGTGTGAGCTCAGTGTCTTTGGAGGCAGCTTTGGCAGCAGCGAGTGAGGACCAAAGGAAACACAGTTCTGGGAAACACAGCATCTGCAGCCCTTCTTCCCTGACTCTTCTTTTGCTCGCTTCACACCCTTACCCCTATTTTGCATACATACTATGGGTTGTACTCATTTGTGCAGTTATTTGCTTGATGGTAGTCTTAGATATGTGTCTGAGATGAGCAGTGCTGTATGTTTTCATACTGAGAATAGGCAGTCATTGTCCTCCCTCTTTCAGCATTTCCCAGCAATAATTAAATGGCTCTAGAACAGCTCTCTGAAATCTCTTTTTTACGGTTGTGTGCCAGTCCGTGACCCTGCTTGTGCACTCCCTCTCTACTACCTGCAGCCCATGACTCCTCACACAACAGTGAGTCTCCTACATCAAACCCTGATGTGATCTTTCCTCCCACCCTATTGGCTTCATTCCAGCATTGCTGGTGAAGAGGTCTGTCAGAGTCTGTGGCTCCAGTATCTTTATGAAGAGGGGTAACCTGGTGAAAAGACTGCATCATCTCTCTTCGGTGCCACAAAGCACTCCAGACCTCCCTCACTTGAAGACATGCAAGGGAACAGACTTCCACAGTAGGACCCAGAAGCATACTCCTGGTTTCTCCTGGTTTTTGGGGGGAGGAAAGGAGGAATGAAGAAAAAGGATAAGGATGAGATGAAAGAAAGGATACCACAAAAATTCAGGTTACTGAGAGAATCTAGAGATATAGGAAGATTCAGACTGATGGACGGCAGAATACATTGTGCTCCACCTACAAGCTGCCACGTCCAGAGAGACTAAGACAGATGTGGTGTGGGAGAAAGGTAGATTCCCATACACCAAGGAGTTGTCAGCTGAAAGGTCCTGCCACGGCTTGGGTTGGGATGAATTTGGAAATCCAGCCTGTGATTTGGAAAGTCCACTGTGCTTGATTCTCCTCCCCTTGTGAGAGGACAGAAGGGACCCCTGCACCTTGCAAGGGAAGAGGATCATTGTTTTTCTGACCTGAACTCTCTAGAGGAGAATGAAGAGATTCCACATACAGGGCCATAGTGGCAGAGTGAGGCAACTGGGATAGGATCCCATGAGGCACAGTTTTCCCAAGATGTCCATGAATTTGGATTGCCTTATTTCAGGCAATCTAAATCCACTAGCTCTTGCAGAGCCCAGCCAAAAAAATAATGGTCCTGAACCAGTGCTGTACATAGTAACAAAGTCATCTCTATTTTACAGCCAAGGGCGCAGAGCACAGAGGTCAGGACCAGTGTGCTGATAACCTCAAGAACAGCTCTGAATGCGCACAGACTGGAAGCAGGGAGGCTGTGCTGACACAGCGTTACCAGCAATTAACTGGCTGTGGATTACCAGCCTCAGTGTTTCTTTCCACACCCAATCTGCTTTTGCATCCTGCCATTTCACTGTGCCCTGTTGTCACTGGTTTAGCAGATCTTTGCTTGGTGCTCTCTGATGCACGCTAGTTAAACCTGATCTTCTTCAGACCCTTTATCTAATGCTGATGCAGATGTTGAAGTGAGATGCAGCTACCTTATGGGAAGACTTGTAGTTAGGTGACATATAGGCACGTTAGGTAAGCCAGAAAGAAAGGCTCAGAAATGAGATTTTACCACATGTGACAGTACACGGGAGATGTGAGACTTTATATGGTTGGACTTCCAGACACACAGTACAGAGTCCTGCCACATGAGCTAGAGGAGTCATCTGCTAGAGGGAAACACTTTTCCTTTTTGAGAATCTAACACTGGGGGTAGATGACACACATTTTCCCAAAGGGCTTTGTAGCTATTTGCTGTTCCGCAGTGTAATGCTGAGACTAAACCAAGCTCTCTTCTGGGTTTTGGAGACAGAGGTGGTTACAGAAAGAACAGCCAAATATTTGGTAGTCTCCTAGAACTCTTTCTGCCCAGTGTGTCACAGGCTGTCCCCTTCTGCCTATTCCCCAAATTTGCCCCCTTCTCTTGATTCTTCTATCCCCCTGAAGTCCTGTCATCCTGGCATGTCCCTGTCCCATTTTACTCCCATCTGCTCTGTCTCTGACCTTGTTGCCTCTGCACATCCCACCCTGCCTGTGCCTAGGTGCTGTCCTGCAGGTCCTCTTTTGAGCCATTATTTTTCTCTTCTTTCTTCCCTCCAGTGTTGTTTAAGGCTGAATCCAAGCACAGGTGGCATGGAGGGTGGGAGAGTGGGGGGCAGCCAGCTCTCTGCCCTCTGTTTGTATTTGGGGCTTTCTGAGTTTCTCTGGCCGTGGGCAGAAGCATGCTCTGCACTAGGCAAGTCTTCAGTAAAGATTACATCTGGATTTCAGACAAGCTCTGCTGAGCATGTGCAAGCACAGAGCAGTGATTTACAGCTAGGTCAGATCTGGCTGGATTTTCATATGGCCAGCAAGTACAGGCTGATGGCCCCAGGGATCAGCCCCCGCTAATTTCAAGCCCCTGCATGAAGCACTGAACTGCAGTGAAACCACTGTAAGACATTTTCAGCATGAGCCAACCGCCATATTTTT
>NW_008796114.1:1372719-1390940 GCF_000699145.1 Aptenodytes forsteri
GCCAACCACCATATTTTTCACTAACCTCATTCTTGGAAGTTGCTGATCGGCTTTCAGTGAAATGTTCCCAAAAAAATTCAGCCCAACACAGAGACCAAGGATGGAAAATTTCAGCCTAGAATGATTAAAATATGACAAAATCAAAAGCAACTGAAAACTGGATCTTATAATCCAAAGTGTTAGGCAATGTTAAATATAAGATTTGCTGCAGTCTCCACCTATAACAGAGGGATGGCTATTTAAATATTTAATTTTGGGAAAACTGTCTTGCATGACTGACATGCAAGGAAAAAGAGTTTTCCTTCCAAACATGGGGCACATGCCCAAGACAGACATCTGATAAGGAAAACCAGTGGTGACTGTATGCAAACTGTTATGTGATCTGAGTTATTTACATTGCTTAGAGTTCACCAGATTCTTCACCAAAGTGTTGTGAAGTCCCAGACTGAACCCACCACTAGTGGATGCATCAGTGAGATAGATGTCAGCTTGACCCACGGCGATTTGCCATCTGTGAAAAGCAAACAAATATAACCAACTGGAGTAATGAGCATCGTGATTGTAATAGGAACTGGAGCACAGATTTACACAGGATCTTTGTGTTTGGACTCACGAGCCTTTGACTATGTTAGTATTGAAAAGTAAGCAGCTGCAAAACCCCAGCTGTGCAGAGCTGTGCAAAAATGAAGCTTTGGCTGTTGACTGCTTGACACTCTACCTGCAAGGCTGGACCAGATGTGTGAGTATTTCCTATATTATTTTCTTCACTTCCCAAAAGAAGGCAGCAAGGTTTCCTGCAAAGTTTATAGAGAGTCTTTTCAAGACTTTTATTGTACTCCAATGGAAGAGCTCCAGAACTTTAAAACTTGTCCACTTTTTTCAAGTATATGGCAGGGGCTCTAATAAAAGGTATTATCTCTGTGGCAAATTTTGATTTCGTTAGAACTTTAGAGCTTCGCAGCTAAATCAGAAGTCTAATGTGTTAGAGAAAATACTACTTATGGGACAAGAAGTCATTGCTACTTTGAATTGAGTCCATTGCTGAAGGAAAAGAATATATCCAGATGCAAAGTACAGTCTTTTAAAAGCCACAGCACAAAAGCAGAGATTTTTCTCCGCTCCTGATCCAAAATACAGTAGTTACAGACTATTTTTAATTCATGTAAAATTATGATAACCATGAAAGCATAAACTTTATGGTTTGGTGAGTTGGCTGCAATGTGCATCCCTAAAGAAGGGGCGTACTGAGATCAGCATAATGAGAAATATGACAGAGGACCTTGCAGATAACTTGTAGGCTGAAACGAAGATTGGGCCAGACCAGATGTAGCTACATTTATTGCAATGCTGTGCACCAGAAAATGTTCAGAATAAAACACAGGGAATGAAGATTTCCAAACATATTAGCAGGCACTCTTGTGATGTGATCATATCAGTTTTAAGGCCATAGTGCCTGGCAGGCCATCAAGGACTGAATTTTTTTTTTGGTTGTTGTTACCAACATCGATTGATATATATGACCCAAAGCTGACATCTAGCGGAGGGAGAACGAGCGCAGGATTTTCCTTCCCTTCCCGGGGATGCACTCCGTTGTGTGCAGAGATGGCACTTTGCTCTTCTCTTCAGAGCAACCTGAAGGCTGTCTGCTGCACGGGTTGTCCTGGGCAGGAAAGTGAACCAAGGAGCTCACGGGCGCTCTAGCTAGGCGTGCACACCTTGTCTTGTTCATGACACATGTATCCATAGCCAGATGCCAGAAGCTAGCCTCACAGGGCTGTCAGAGGACAATGAGCTCTGAAGACTGAATTTAAAAAAGCGTAAAAAGACGATGGTATAGATGATCATGCCTGATAGAGTTTGGGCAGGGTCTCGTGAATACATCTAACAGAAGAATAGGTGTTCACTACAGCTTCAAAGATGGTGTCAGCGACCAAGGATTTCTGCTCTCAGGAATGTCAGATCTGCAGTCCTGGATCAGACCGGTCTCTTGGACACCAGGTCCCGAGGGTGCAGCTCTGTTCAGCTTCCAGCTCTTCCCCGGTCCTTTGGCTCACTCACTGGCCCCAGCTGGGCTGCTTGGGCTGGGAGGGCAACAATACTGGTAAAACTTTGGGAATGTTTTCACAAGTTTCTGCCTCACCCTTTGCACCTGGTATCACATGTTTATGAGAAAAAATCTCAGTTTTCAGTTAGTAAAAAACCAAAGTTTCAAGCTTTCATGGTTGCATGGAAAAATTGAAAACATGAACCCTAAAGGCTTAAAAAAACAAAAGGCAAATAAAACTGCCCAGTGTTTACTTTTCATATCTTGCAAATTTAAGTAAATATCATAAATCTGTTGGCACCTCAGTCATGGTTTGTAATGCTTAGCAGTGGAGACAGAGGGAAGCACAGAGAAGTCACACCAGCTCCAAGCACAGGAAAGGGAGAGGGTTGATGGCCCTCCTGGGAGATGGCTGGGTGGGGAGCCAAAGGAGGGAATCTGCAAGCCCAGAGGGAGAGCAACCGGATCACAACAACACTCATAGCCCTTTAAGAATGGCAGAAGGCAAAGGGTACTTAACTTGTTCGTATACTGTAGGAAGCAAAAAACATCTCTCCCACACGTGGTGGTAAAGATTCAAGGCTCTGTAGCTGTGGACTGTAAAAACTTTACTGTCTGTGGACCATCATTTTGGTTGGATTTGTAGCACGTTCAGCAGCAAGCTACCAACAGTTTAGGGATTCAGTCAAAACCCCTGAAATACTGTTGCTTCCCTTCAGCCACTGCCGAAGAGCACAGCTCCAGTGCTGTGTCCCAAGCAATCACGTTGCTGACAAGGTGATGCATGTTTTTGGAAGGAACTTTTAATCATCTGGTAGCAAAACAAAGTTACTGTTATACAAACAGTACAAAGTTTACTGCAGGTTTGAGCTTTAATCTCTGGTGGTTGCTTATTGACTCCAGAAAAAACAGCAGCTACTGAGTGAAAAGACCTCTACATCCTGTCTGCAGACGAACTTGAAGGAGAGGATCTCACCTCCTGCAGCTGTCCCCGAAACCCAGGGTAAGTCTGAACTGAGGTCTGAATTGGGACACAATGAGGACTGGGCCTGGGTTGTTTAAAATTCCCATTTATTCTGCCGCGAAAGGACTTGGTTTATCTTTTTGTGCTTGCTGGCTTTGACCTTTCTAACAGTCGGAAAAGCAGAAGTCATGATACGTGGTTTACGGTATACCATGGTGTATGACATATGAACACTTGTGCTATCAGCAGTGCTTGATGTCTTGAAGGCATACAGAGAGGGCTTGGGATACTTTTACCACCTGCTACCTGAGGCCTGTCAGAGGAGACAAAACAATACTGAAGAAATCAGTCACACCTCATCTTCCAATGAGCCCCTCACCTTTGGCTCTTTGCTAACAGAGAATTATGAGTCCTAATTTTCAGGTGTCTACACAGGCACCTCAGTGAGACATATCCATGTCTGCAGTTTGACAGGTTGGATCTGTGTACATAACCTATGTGTTTATCTGTGCCAGAAGTGTACAACATCGGACACATGGGACTGGTTTTGGTGAAGCTTGCAACCCCTGCTAATTTGCGGTGGGAGGCTAATCCTGAAAACTAGGATATTTACTTCTTCCTGTACATTTTTAGAAAAATTAGACTCAAACCACAGCTGTTTTAAAACTTCATGTTTTCATATACCTTGCAAAATGCCTATTTTAATCAGAGCTGCGGAAGTAATTGCAACAAACGATTTAGCAAATTGATTTTGTCTGTGTCTTGTACATGTTTCCTCGCACATGGGCATGGTTTGCTAAAACATTAATATGCATAGCTTTTAGTCCTGGCTGGTTCAAAAGCATGTAAGTGCAGGCATTTGCTAGGCAGCATTTATGTTGGTTTGATTAGACATCTGGGACACACAACGTCACTCCTGTTCCCTGAAAGATTGAGGGTAGTTCTCAGAATCATGTTTCATGTTGTGGAATTTGCTTTTTGCCAGTGTTTTCTCATAGTTTGTCCAAACTTTATATGCTCCTTTTTTAGCCTGTATCAGTGCCGCAGTATGTAATGCAAACACCCAGAAGATATTTGTTACAGAAGAGAAATGAAGATCTGTAGAAAATACTTTGTTTTTCTGCAGCTCTGGCCTTGACAGTGACTTGCACTCAGAGTCTGGACATAGTTTTACAATGCGTTCATGCTGGAGCAGGTTAGATGTAGACTACGTATTTACTTGCTTCCAGATTTTATGAGCTTGAATTTAGTCACTGCACTCCATAACTAATTGTTCAGTCAGGGAGCCGTCCTAAGGGGCAATCCAGCAAATGATGTTTTGGGCCAACCTTTGAGGAGAATTAGTGGAACAAATAACCCAGCTAGTTTTAAGATGGAATTTATGACAGAATTATACAACTGCTGTGTCTTAAAATAGCAGAGGACCAAAAATGTCCTCTTTGGGTTTCTGTTCATTAAGACAGAATAAAGAGAGGCACAGAGATGCAAGCTTCTTCCTACTTTTATGGCTGCATCTGCAGGTTTTCCTCATACTAGGGGAGAGGATGAATGGTAAGATAGACTGGGACAACCTCTCAGCAACTCTTCTATGAGACAGAAGGGTCCAAGGTTTGCATTAAGTGACATTAGAGTCCCTGGAAGAGAGAATGACACTTCAGGGATCTAATTTCTGCTCCGTGTTATTCTTTTCTTCAAGGTTCCCAGAGCCTCTCTCAGCTATGGCTATGGTGTGTCTTTCAGACTTCGAAGCTTATGCTAAAAAGTATTTACCCAAGATTGCTTGGGATTTTTTTGCAGCTGGAGCAGATGACTGTTGCACCCGAGATGAAAACATCCTGGCATATAAAAGGTAATGTGAGGAGGAAATGAGGGGTGCTGTACCGGAAGCTTTTAAACTAAGTTTTTGTGCAAGTGTTTGGACTTCACAAGCCAAGAGTCCTTACACCTTGCCCTTTCATGGTGGTCCCCAAGCAAAAGGCACTTATCTGAATGACATACGCTGTATGCTCTGATGCTAGTCTGAATATGACATAGATTGTATGAGGCATAATGGATGATGAGGGTCCAGGCAAATGGTATGGTATGGTATGGTATGGTTGGTATGGTATGGTATGGTAGGTATGGTATGATGTGCAAAGAAAGGGGATGAGTGGCTACGTAGAATGAGATGCAATAGGGAGCATTTGGTGAACAGTAGGAAGCCTAAGTGTAAGTAGTATGGAATTTGGGGAACATGCTGCAGACAGTGAGGGCAGGCACAACGTACAGTGAATGGTGGAGTGGAAGGCAGAGGCCTGGGACTGGGCTACAAGTAGAAGGAATCTGTGGGATGGACAGTGGGAGAACAAGGGCTGGTGAGCTGAAGTGGGAAATGCAGAAATGATGTACCGTGGCCAGTGAGCAGGAGTATGGGATTAATGAAAAGTGGAAGTGGCTGAACTGCTGGCTGAACTGACCTCTAAAAGCAAACAGAAAGGACAAAGAGCCTTTGTTATATGCTGTTTTCTTTATTGGTTCAGATTCCTGCATTGCAATAGGTCAATGAAGACCTGGTTTCCATGAAACTTCAGAAAAGCCACTGGACAGCTACCATCCTGAAGGGTTTCTATTACCTTACAGAATTCGTTTCCGGCCACGTATGCTGCGGGACGTATCTGTGATGGACATTAGGACTAAGCTCCTGGGGACTGAAATCAGCTTTCCTGTAGGAATCGCCCCTACCGGCTTCCACCAGCTAGCATGGCCTGATGGAGAGAAAAGCACAGCCAGAGGTACTCTTCTGCTTTGTTGCCATGTAGCAAAAAGGGGTTTGTGGAAAAGCCTCAGGAAGCTGTTAGGATGACTTGAAGTGTGACTGAGCAAAATCTTCAGGCTTGAAGGGGCAAACTCCTTTCCCGCTTTCGGACACCCCTTTTTGTGGATGACCCACCTGGGTCTGGTGACACAGAGTGCGTGGGAAGCCGTATAAACATTGCTCTACTTCTCCAGCTACCGCTGTTACGAGATATCAGCCCTGTGGAGGCTGTTGCAAACTTAAGACAGAGACTGTGGACATATTTCTGGTGTACACTGAGGATCACACAGGTCCTCAGTGCTGTGGGCTCTAGATAGGACATAAAAGTGGTGGATGGGACTCAGCCTGTAAATTCCTTGTTGCTGGTAAGAACAGTGTCTCCCTTGGAGAAAAGCATAATCTCTCTCCCCAAATCCTGTGGTGGGTTTGGAGAGCTGACCCCTGGAAATATCTTTTTTCCCATGGGTGTTCTGTGTACACTGAGTGCATTTGCCAGTGCATTCCTGCAAGGACAGAGTCATAAAGATAAAGTTCATGCTTTTTAAAAAAAATAGTTGCAAAATGAAAGCACCACTTAGTAAATTACCTCTCCCTTTCCTGCCTTCTTAACCAGGATCCTACAACAGTGCATGGTAAATATAGCCATTTTTAACCCCAGGGGCATATTTGCCAATTGGTAGAGCACTGTGTTTGGTAGGATATAAGTAAAGGACAGAGTCATAAAGATAAAGTTCATGCTTTTTAAAAAAAATAGTTGCAAAATGAAAGCACCACTTAGTAAATTACCTCTCCCTTTCCTGCCTTCTTAACCAGGATCCTACAACAGTGCATGGTAAATATAGCCATTTTTAACCCCAGGGGCATATTTGCCAATTGGTAGAGCACTGTGTTTGGTAGGATATAAGTAAAACAGGAGTTCAGGTGTTCTCTGCAAACTGTATATAATAAACTTTTGTACCTGGTGTCTGGCAGGACTGTTCAAATGACCTTGATTCTGATTATTTTCCAATACCTCCTGAAGCGGCCAAAGCAATGAACACCTGTTACATTGCCAGCACGTACTCCACCTGCACGCTGGAGGAGATCTCTGCAGCTGCCCCCGGCGGCCTCCGGTGGTTCCAGCTCTACATCCACCGCAACAGGGCAGTTTCCCAGCAGCTGGTCCAACGGGCAGAGGCCTTGGGTTTCCAGGGCCTCGTCCTCACCGCAGATCTGCCCTACACGGGCAAAAGACGTGACGATGTCCGCAATGGTTTCCGCCTTCCTCCCCACATGACACTGAAGAACTTGGAAGGAGCCTTTGAGGTTTGTAAAATGAGCCCGTCCTTTCATTCATCGCGCTGGCCTGTACCACATGAGACAAAAACCACTGGGTAACTGCTGCTTTGGCATCTGCTGTACGCAGGGCGTATCTTCTCCCCTTCTGGTTCTGCAGCGTCCTGGCTTGCCCTCCTGCCAGCCTGGGTTCTGGCTTCAAAATCCCAGTCCAGCTGCCTTAGAGACACTGATCTCCATCCCCATCGGAATTATTCTGCTCCGGAGACACGTGCTTTCCAGAGCTGATGAACATGTCTGTTAGCAAGTTTAATTAATCTGTTCTAGGGCAGGGAAAGACTTCAAGGGGCCTTTGTATTGTTACAGCTCAGATGAGGTTTCCTTCTGTCCTATGGCTGTAGGGAGATGACCATTCTGAGTACGGACTGCCACCCAACAGCTTGGATCCTTCGGTCACCTGGAATGATATCTACTGGCTGCAGAGCCTGACCCACCTGCCCATCATCATCAAAGGCATCTTGACGAAAGAAGATGCAGAGCTGGCAGTGAGACATGGAGTTCAGGGAATTATTGTGTCCAATCACGGTGGAAGGCAACTGGATGGAGGACCTGCCACTGTAAGTGAGAAAACAGATGTCCCATGAGTGTTTATTGTATGCACATTTGCGCTAACCTGGGTGTATCTATGCTCGTCTTTGTATATATGCTTCTGGTGGGCTTGTGTGTTCATTGCGTGGCTGTGGATGTGTGCAGATGTACTTTAGCTTTAAACTGGTAAGACGCATGCCTTGGCATGGGCTACCCACTGAAGTATTTTCTCAGCTTCTTGGGAGGGTCCTATAAGCAGCACTGAACCCACATAACTGCAGATAAATTACTGGCCTAAGTTAGTAAAAGTTTTCTGCCTATGTCTTCATTAGCTGGTGCAGTGCACACGTACTCTTTGCGCACTGCAGCAAAAATAAAACGAAGCTCTGGAACCAAAAATGTACAAATGAGAGCATAATGTATTCTCATTGTTCACATCTGCCAAAACATGCACAAACAATGCAGCTAGATTTAGTGAGAGGTCTGCTTGTGTATTTACAGACTCAAGTCTAAATGGGAATTTATTGACTTTCATGAGCCAGAAAAAGGATAACTTATCTGGAGAAAAATTCCCCCACTTTTTAATCTGTACAAAGAAATCGTGGGTTGTTTGGACGCATGTGTATTTCACTGCTTTAATTTGGCTTCTGTCAATTTTTCCAGTTGTTCTTCTTTTACAGTTCTATATTGCATAGTATCTTACGGACTTTCTTTTCTCTGTTTTCCTCTGTAAAATAAAAACAGGCACGAGGGAATTCTCTTCTATTCTATGTCAAGGCTGACAATAATGATTAAAAAAAAATCTAAATGCTAAAGACATGATAATGGAAATGGCATTCACATTAAACTGCTATTCTACCTTAGAAGTTTCTTTACATACACAGACAGACCAGTAGATACCTAGTTCAGCTCTGCTACTCCTCTGGTACCAAGCCTGGCAGCAGAAGCTATTGTCCTTGCTCTTGGCGAGCTACTCCTGGAAAATTTCAGCCTGAAAGTTTTCAGTCTGAAATTCTGAAAAAAATTATGACCAATTGGAAAAATCTACTTAGTAATCTTAGTTACAGCTGCTCTACTTAAAAAAGATGAAAAGAAGGCAAAAGAGTATAGGAGACCGCAGAAAAGAGACCTTTGGGTTTGCTGTGAGGGAGAGTTAGTTAGGTCCACTGCAATGTCCTGCCACTGGTTACACTGCCTTTGGGACCAGAGCCAGCACCTCTGCGTGGTACTGCCCTGCACTACCAGCCTGGCACCGCGCTGTGCTCTACAGAAAAGACCTTAGGGAATCAGGAGAGTTAGCCTGGAGGAAATGATACATTGACTGTACCACATAGCAAATGAAATCCTTCATAGATGCTTTAGGGGGTTTGAGGAGGCTTTCGACTGATGGTCACCAGGATTAGCTTGAAATGTAAGTTTAGGCAATTTGGACAGTAGCAGGAGAAAGCACAGAAGAAAACTCTGTCCTCGCAGGAATGCACTGGCAAATGCACTCAGTGTACACAGAACACCCATGGGAAAAAAGATATTTCCAGGGGTCAGCTCTCCAAACCCACCACAGGATTTGGGGAGAGAGATTATGCTTTTCTCCAAGGGAGACACTGTTCTTACCAGTAACAAGGAATTTACAGGCTGACATCAGCCTTTTTTACAAACATTTCTATCATTCATCATTGTCTCAAATGACAGTAAGATATCAACGACAATTATTTCCATTGAAATTTATTTCTAAAATCTTTCAGAAAGCAAGTGCAAAACGTTACTTTTTCACTTATCAGAAGTGCTAGCAAAGAATATCAGCATAAGCAAGGCACTGGAAAATGGAATTAACTATCTGGCAAACAGAACAGGGAGCTGCACTTTATTCTGCAGCTTCTGGTGCCGAACTATTTGTGATGCATTGTCGCATTTCATTTCGAGAAGGTACGCTATTAAAGCATTGCATCCCTGCCTGTCTCTTTGGAATATCTCCTCTTTCTCTTGGAAACAAAAGCTGACCTCAAGGTGAGAGTGGCTGCTTCTTTGCAGATTGATGCTCTGGTTGAGGTTGTGGAGGCAGTACAAGGCAGAGTTGAAGTTTATTTAGATGGTGGAATACGAAAAGGAAGTGACGTATTAAAAGCGCTGGCACTGGGAGCAAAATGCGTCTTTATTGGAAGACCAGCTTTGTGGGGTCTGGCTTACAAGGTGAGTAAGGAGCTTTCAGTTTGCATGTTGTCTTCTCATATTCTCCAACACTCTGTTGTTGTTATTTAAAAGTCGTAGAGACAGTTTTCACCAGTGAAGAATCTTACCCTTTTTTTTTGGTTTTGCTGAATTGTAAGTGGAAACACCCCAAATTGAATCAAAACCAGACATTTTCTGTGACTTAAAAATACCACTGAATTTCATAATTTCAAATATGATTTTGAAACTGATAACATTGTTTCGTGGGACCTGATTTCTTGGTGTTGCAGTTTGGTGTTAAAATACTGTAGGCCTCAGGACCATCAGTGCTTTTGAAAATTGGAGGCGGGCTTATTTGCCACAAAGATGAGTCTGACAATTTTATTTGCTGTCAGCTTACTTGGAAACAATATATGGTTTTGATATAGCAGTTTCATAGCGGTGTTATGAATTCATCAGTAATACATATAGAACTCCGTCCCACCGATGTCTGAAACATTTTGGACAAGACTGAGCACAACCATGTCCTGTAGGTGCCTGAGCGTGCCACTACTATCTCAGTTGCAGCTTTGCTGCTTCTTAACTACTAGCATATTTCTATGATCCAGTCATGAATTAGGCCTCTGATGCAGAAGGTTAACATAATATAATTAAAATTAAAATGTAATTATACCAGTTGCTTGCTTTGCTAAATTTTTGCTTTTTAGCCTCTGCATTGGAGCTTTCAAGCTTTTCTCTAGAATAAAAAATATTTATTTTTATGGTGTAGAAACATTTCCTATCTTTTAAATGAGACTCCTGTCCAGTGGTGTGGTTGCTGTGGATTCCAGTAGCTAGGCTTTAAGCAAGAAATCACGTGAATCTTCTGAGAAACCTGGAAGAGTTGGCAGCACTGTTTCTATTGCCAGTAAACAGAGAAAAAGGGCCTAACGTGAAAAGGGTGCTGCTGTGAGTTGCCTGCATTTTTTCCACAATGCAAACAGAAAGGAGATGCGAATTTTGAGTTCAACTTTGCTTTGATATTATATTCCACAGCATATTCCTGAAGATGTATCTCAGTGGCATTACCCTAGCATACAAGAGAGGAAGGGCAGAACAAGCACTGACATTGTCTGCACCCAAAGCATTCTTTATTGCAAGAAATAAAAATAAAATTTAAAAGAAGAAGAAAAAAATCCTCCAATATTTTACAGTAAGATCAAACTCATATGTACATTTTATTGGGTTTTGAGCTTCTTGGTGTCACTTGCTCAGAGGAGAACACACAGTGTACTATTTTTAAAGATTTGGTCTGGTATCTGAGTAAACTGAAGTTTTTAAAGCTGTACCATATATAAAACTCTCATTACTTCATAAAATACTGTCAGCATTGTAAGGCTTGACATTTTAAAACAAGCCCATTGGTGGCGGTTAACTGAAAGCTAAGAAAAAAAAACAGCTAGAAAATGTCAGAAGTGAAAAACAGCTTTGTTTTCTTTCCCTGTTCAGATGTATCACAAAAGGAAAAGCATCTAAATTAATCTGTGATGAACTGAGCACATCCATCATATTATTTTAATCATTCATCTGTATGAGAGACTGGAATTGGCACTGACTTAAGGGACTGTCCCAGCTCTCACGGTGCAAGCATCCTGCAGCATTGCTTTGTGCCAGTGCTCCTTTTACCCTGACTGCTTTCTTTGTTGGAGCAGGGTGAAGAAGGTCTTCAAGACGTTTTGAGAATTTTGCAGGATGAGTTTCGTTTGTCGATGGCCTTAGCTGGTAAGCATTTTGCAGGTTGTTTGTAACTGGTGATACAGAGGTTTCTGCATGCAAGCCATCTAAAATCAGAAGTCTGATGGATGGGTCACAAAAAGGGAACACGTGAGCTGTGCTGGTTCTAGTTGCAATATTAAAGGTGATTCTTTGCTTCCTGTGAAACCACTTGGCATTTCAGGTGCCATAGCAATGAAGCTTGCAAGGACGAAGCAGGTTAAAGCAAAAAAAAAAAAAAAAGTAAAGTAGGTTTCTGACCCAATTAAAGAGATGCAAAACTGCTAAGTAGAGCTGAGCAAAACTTGGAATTTCTGTTCTGCCAGGAATCACAGCATATGTTTTTCAGTATTTAATTTAATGTTTACCAGGGTAAAATGCAACCAATATTTCTGCTGCATGAAAAGTTTGGAAAAAATGGATGCAGAATTTTTCTCTGTGTATTAGAGAATACAGTCTGTTGGTGCAGGTTCAAATCTTTGCATCACACATGCTTTAAAAGCCTCCGTGTCTCCTCCAAGCTTTTACTGTTGTTCCTCATTCTGCATTTCTCGCTTCTGCTCCTACCTGTAGCTGCCATGTTTGACCCCCTCACTGAACAGCAAATTTGCACAGCCCAGTGCAAACTCCAGTTTCACACATGAACAAGTATGACATGCAGATCCAGTGCAGAAGTATTCAGACATCAGCAAAGGGTCTTATCCCACTTCAAATTGTGTTTTAAAGATTTTCATGCTCTAGTGACCATGAACTCAAGTGGATAGCAATGCTGACTGCGAGACTGGAACTGAAATCCTGTTGGGCATTTCTTAATAGGCTGGTTTTTCGGGTTACTTTTTCAGCTAGTAAAGATTCCTGCAAGGTTTCTTTCCAGGAGGCTCTCACACGTTACATGCAAAAGGGCACTGAACTTGGCAAGAGTAGCAGGTTGGGACCTTTTTGGCAGGGCTGTGAAATTCCACCCAGATTTGACCAAATGAAACGGCAATGCAAATCTCCACCTCCGGTCACTTGACAGACGGCAATCCCTGTGTCTTTTCTGTCTACCTTTCAGTTCTGGCTGGATCAGATGGCTCCCTGCTCCGCTTGTTATAAGGATCCTTTTTTTTCATGTCTCTAACTCTTCTTGTGCGGGAAGCCCGGTGCCTAACCTCAAGGCTGAAGATGCCATTGAGGAGTAGGGCTCCTGTGGGTGAGCTGTTGAAGTACCAGCCTATCCCCACATGGCTCATACAAGACTAGACCATGACTCAGAGGGGGCCTTCCAAGTTTCATCCACAGACCTTTCTCTCTCATCAACATGTTTCATTTCTTTATTTATTTCAGGCTGTGCCAGCGTCTCAGAGATTGGCCAACACCTAGTACAGTTCTCAAAGCTGTGAACAGCCTGCTGCAACGCCCACCAAACAGAGGCAGCTCACGCTGAGCTCCCAACCAGACTGAAGAGAGAAAAAGGAGATGCAAACGTTGAATGTGCAATAAGTATCTGATAAGGCCTTCAGGAAACTTCCGGGGAGATTAGGAAAGGCTCCGTGTTAGCAAAGGCCATTCTCTGCTTTTATTGAGACCAATGAGTTCTTTAACACTTCGGGTGATTTTTACTTGCTTAAATACATTTACTTTAAACTGGCTGTTCCGTGGCATTACCTGTGTTGGGCCTTACTCCCAAACTCTGTTACATCAGGCAGCCAGACATGGAAAACTATGTCCCTTGCTTCTTCCACTTGGTTGTCCTACCAAGTCTGACTGCAACTCAAGCTACACACCTTTCCTGCTCCAGGGCAGTAAGTGCTGTGGCTGATATCTACCATAGCTTGGGCTTTCCTGGATGCATTCATAGCAGATACAGAAACAAGATGCATCAGCTAACAGGCACCCCAGCTACACTTTGGAGGTGGGGGCAGGTCTTGCCCACTGCTTCTAAATGCAGAGCAATGAAATCACTAGTAACAAAAGCAACACCCTGTGCTCCCTGCCAAGACAGCATCTTCCTTCACTACACAGTTAATTTGCACGGCAAACTCATCTGAACAGCGGTCAGGACCTATACATTCTCAGAGCACAGCACAAGTTTGTGGCAGTGCATAAATAACTCACCCAGTGCCCTGGTCTCTGCCCATGGATGAGCGCGGCCAGCGCAGGCTGACAGGGCGGGCAGGAGCTGCTGGCACCACCCGAGCAGCGCGTGACCTTTGCTGTCGGAAGATGGTGCAGAGACAGCGGTGCACCTGCTGCCAGCATAGAGCAGCATAAACCCTTGCTATCCAAGGTAACAGAAATCTGTGCTCATCCCTTCCCTGTCCAAGTTTCTTCCTGAGACATGGGTCTTGCCTCCCCATGAAGAAGCACACCCTTGGCTGTGCCACCCACCTGCCATCACCTCTCTCTCTCTCTCTTTTTTCTTTCTTTCTTTCTTTCTTTCTTTCTTTCTTTCTTTCTTTCTTTCTTTCTTTCTTTCTTTCTTTCTTTCTTTCTTTCTTTCTTTCTTTCTTTTCTTTCTGTGTTAAGTGTCTTGTAAAATTTTAATCCTGAAAGTCCACTAATGTAATGAAAAACTAAATTGTGAAGTGGAACTGAAGAAATTTCACCTGTTAATCACTATCCAACAAAAGTGGGGAAAAATACTCAAGAATGATAAGAAATGTTGTTTTATTTTTGGGGGTTTTTCCCCAGTTTTTAGCCTTGATAAAGTTAACATAGAAGCATTATTACTTGGTGGAAGAAACTGCATGTTTTTTCGTAAGCTTTTAAATTTTTTTTAATATCTAGCACACTGCCCTGCAATGAAGTCTCCCCTGGGACTGTAATTTTTCTTTTGTGATTAAAAGTACTGAAGTACGCTGGATCAGGGGTTTACTAGTTAGATACAGAGTCTTTCTGCTTTAGGTCACCAGTTTGAATTCAGTCCAGGCCATCATCAGACTGCTGTTAACATCTGAGGGCAGCATGGCATGCTCAGTCCAATTCCCAGTAGGCACATTTTTTCTCTTCTTCCATTCTCCTGTCTTTCTCTCCTGGGTTGAGCTCCTTGTATTGGGCAATCATCCTGCCAAGTTTAAACGAGTTCCATCATCCACACTTGGATCCAGTTTTCCTTCACCTAGGAACAATTCATCCACAGTCACTTCTTTTATGTTACTTACTCGGGTGTGACATTACCATCACCACCATCAGTGATGTGCCCTTTTAATGCTTCAAGACACTGTGGAGTAGACAGATACATGCTTCAGAAAACTGAAAAGGAAACAAAAAAAATCCCCTAAAATAAACAAAAAAATCCCCCCCCCTCCCCCCCCCAGCAAAACACAGCTGTGTTGTGTAGGGTTTTATGGATTAAATGCTTTGGCAGAGGTGCTGGAGTTGATAGGATTTCAGTTTACAGTGAGACAGCCTCATCCATGGAACTCACTTAATTTCATTAGGCTGCCCGACTTTCTCTTTCTCTTTCTCTTTCTCTTTCTCTTTCTCTTTCTCTTTCTCTTTCTCTTTCTCTTTCTCTTTCTCTTTCTCTTTCTCTTTCTCTTTCTCTTTCTCTTTCTCTTTCTCTTTCTCTTTCTCTTTCTCTTTCTCTTTCTCTTTCTCTTTCTCTTTCTCTTTCTCTTTCTCTTTCTCTTTCTCTTTCTCTTTCTCTTTCTCTTTTCTTCTAGTTTTCTTTCACCTGGATGGTTCCTTTTCTGTAGCACTCCTTAGAGCACAATCTTCAGCTATACCACCTAGTCGTCCCCTTTCTTCCTCATTCCATCTCCTTGCATCATCTTTCTGTCCCCCACCAGCCCCCCTTCCCCATTATTTTTCCTCAGAAAAATTTCAGTCCCCATCTAGGCTATTATTTCTGTATATCGCTGACTAACATGAGCCTCCCAGCGTCATGGACCTTTGGTGGGAATGCCAGAGCTGCCTTCTGGCTGCCCAGAGAGGAGAGCAAGGAAGCCTGCTGCTGCCCAGAGCTGAGGGAGCTACTGGGGAGCAGAGGTGAGGCAGAGTTGGGGCATATAGGGTCCTGCAGCCAGGGCAGAAGTCTGTTGATGTTGTATTATCTGGAGCTGATGTCCCTTGGGGTTTGTCTGGGTCAACAGGCTGCAGCATGAGTATTTTCTCTGACCTATTCTCCCTAGGAGGAGTTTAACAATACTTGTTTTTTAATCTTTATATAATGCTGTCCAAGTAAAGGTGTAAACAGAATTAATCTATTTAAAATGGCTAAAACCCCTGTGTGCACATTTGGTCTTGGTTATAAATGTGGTATGTAAATCAGTGGGGAATTGGGCCAGCGTAACTGGAAATAAACTGAATCTCTGTAAAGAGTTTAACTAATTTAACTACTTGGGCTTAATCAGGTCTTTTAAATGTGGCTAGGTAAACTAGGACTGTACATACATGAAAACTGCTAATGTGCCTCATCTTTAAAAATGCAATGTGATCTTAAAAGTGTCTGGTAAGACACCTGACCTTGTTTTCTTATAAATAAGTTTTAAAGCCAGACTCACCGGCACAGCCGCTGCTTTTATGGCACTTTATGGCAGCATAAAATGGCTGAGGGATGCTGGGCAGCAATGGGATGCCACATGTCGCTTTGTGCCAAAGAAATACCAACTTGCTGGGCACCTCCTCTGCTTAGTGCATCTCCCAGTCTTCCCATGCATACAAGGCTCCCTTTCCTGGCAGAAGACAACCTCGGATGGTCGTCTCCTGCAAACTGCACTGCCCTGGGCACCAGGCACAGGCATCCCCAAGTGGGGCCTCTCTCTGCTCCCGTTGGAGCTCTGGCACTGTTCAGTAAAAGCACCAAGAATAAGGGGCCGCAGGCAGGGAAGAGTGATGCTTTGTAGCCTAGTGATAGAGGTTGTCCTGTGTATGAGGGTGAAGGTGGAGGCACGAGGTCATTACTTCACCCAGTAATTACTTGGAGGAAAATGCCACAGGAGTCGCTGGTGCATGGGGCTGCACGGTTACCTAACCCTGGTTTGGAGTGCTGTGTGGCCAAGTTTCAACAAGAAAGTGCCAGCTCTCCTCCCATGAAACTGCCTATGAGCTTCTTTGGTCAAGGCTCTCTCCTGGCAGAGAAGAGGTGCTGCTTTTTCTGTGAAGGAGAAAGCATGTGTGCTCCCCCAATTCCTGCTGACCACATTGCCCACTGGCTCCTGGTGTACAGGTGAAAGGTGGGGGGGGCAGCAGCAGCACCTCCTTTTGCACATATCTTAGAAGAAGCAAATGAGTCTCGTTAGGTCCTAAACTTTCTAGAAGAGAGACTTCCAGCTGATGCAAATGGCAGTGGCTGAAGGGGCCTGCTGGCAGACATGAGACATCTGGCTAAGCTCTGGAGAGGAGCAGGATTTCCAGCATGCTTCCTCTGATACACCTCGGTGACTTCCCTCTGAGCATTTGGATTTTTTTAGCTCTGTTTCTGGATGATCTAGAAGACTTAGGCATGGGCATGTAAAGTGTGAGAGTGAGCAGGTGCCTGAATTTAGCTGCTGTCTTCTGGAGCTGATGCTGTGAAATGGGAAAGTAGATGGTGAGAGGCTGGGACAACTGCACTTAAGCTCTGTTTCCATGAAAATGAGCTCCTCTGTCTCCCTGGTAGATGACCATCAAGGCCACTTCTACACTCCCTTTCACTGAAAGAAATCCCTTTTTTTTTGAGAAATACAGATACTGAAAAATCATCCATTTGTCACCTGCATTCCACTTAGATACCTTTCACTTGCAGTCAGACTCTGTCAATGCTCCATGCACGGCATGGCTGGTCTGCTCATGCTGCTCCTCACAGCAGTCTGTGCTCCTTGGAGCAGAGGTAGTGCTCAAGGCTGCCCTACTGAGGCAGAAAAACCTCTAATTTCAGGCTCCAGAGTCTCAGCTTTCATTTAAAGCCAACAAAACAAGATGCTGGAAAGCATGTCTTCATTACAATTGTGAAGGAAATCTTTCAAGGGGGAAAGCCATCTTAAGAAGCTCAGAGACGTCTGCTGGAGCTGAAACAATTGTGATGGAAATTGTCTGCACTGCTGAGCTGACTTGTGGTGGCTTCATTTACACCATTGTTGAGTACCATGAGATCAAAATCTGTTTTGAAGGAAAGGCAATGCCACATCATGAAAATAAGCACAATGGTTTATTTTGTGATCACCTTCTCTGTTTTTCCCATGGCACTGAAGTTGGGGGATGGAGGATAGGAGGGCAGGTGGAGCTGAAGGACATGTGAACCCTACTAAAGGTAGCTAGACAAATTGCAACCTTTGATCAAGCTGTTCAATAGGTTTGTTGCATAAGATAGCATAAACATCTTAAAACAGAAATGTTTGCAGATGCCACTAATTTGCAACTCCTGTGATCTGGATGTCTAGTGGAGTACATCTAGAGCCAGATTTGAAGAGGCATGGAGCACTTGCAAGTGAAATGAAGGTCAGTAGGTGTCCAGAGCTGCAGGCATTTGGAATGAGCAGCATCAGAGAGCTGAAATATCTTGCTCTCCAATCCTGTATCTTGCTGTTGGCCCTTTATAGCCATACAATTTTGCTATCTGATTTTTCAAACTATACAATCATAGAATCATAGAATCATTAAGGTTGGAAAAGACCTCTAAGATCATCGAGTCCAACCGTCAACCCAACACTACCATGCCCACTAAACCATGTCCC
>NW_008796114.1:1391689-1415949 GCF_000699145.1 Aptenodytes forsteri
GCCTTGGCCCATCGATCCAGCCTGTCCAGGTCCCTCTGCAGAGCCTTCCTACCCTCGAGCAGATCAACACTCCCGCCCAACTTGGTGTTGCCTGCAAACTTACTGAGGGTGCACTCAATCCCCTCATCCAGATCATCGATAAAGATATTGAACAAGACCGGCCCCAAAACTGAGCCCTGGGGAACACCACTCGTGACCGGCTGCCAACTGGATGGAACTCCATTCACCACAACTCTCTGGCCCCAGCCGTCCAGCCAGTTTTTTACCCAGCAAAGAGTACATCTGACTAAGCCATGAGCTGCCAAATGATATAGAATATCCTCCTAGCCCTTTCTCCCCTTTCAGATCACCATGTATTCCAAAACTGAGGCAATGCCTGTACACTTGGATAGTTCTGCATGCCCCTGGGAGTAAGGGGAAAGGAAGATTTTGCTGGTCACGTTTGTGCGAGTATCATGCCACAGGGATCAGTGCCAAAGGGGAACCACTACAGAAGTGGGCATCTGCATCCTGGGGGCAAGTGATAAAGCCACTCTTCAGCTGAGGTTTCAAAGGCAAGCCGCTGCCTGCGACAGAGTACCACTTCTGGGGCAAAGAGCCAGCTGACAGCGGTGCAGGCCCCCTGTCGCAGCCTGCTTTGCAACTGGCAGCTGTCCTGGTGCCCACGTCCCTGGCATGCGCGGGAGGAGCCACACTATCAAGAAGCGACCTTCTGCATAAGCCCTACTTTAAACTGGCCTTAAGGAGGCAGAAGAGAGAAGCTGGCCCTGTTAGCTCACTCTGTTTAGGCCTGAATTTCTCACAGAGATAACAGCGTCTGCAGTGATCTTCCAGAGGCCTTCACATGGAGGCCTTCCTCTCTGTTCCAGTAATAATAAACCTTGCCAGCAAACTGACAGCCCGGCAGATAAGACTGAGGAATAATACCACATCGCACACTTTGATGGACTTCAAGGATGTACAAGAAGAGACTGAGACAACTGGGTATGCTCAGTTCTGAGAAGGCTAAAGGTAGGGGGAGGGGGGATCACACCACTATCTTCTACTACTCAGTTGGAGGGAACAAAGATGCAGCCGAACTTCTTGGACGTGTGCAGTAAAAGGGTGAAAGGCAATGGACACAAGTTGCAATGAGGAAAATTCCAGTTAGAAATAAGCGGGAAAAAATTCACCGTGAGGGTGGTCAGACACTGCAACAGAGGGTTTGTGAAATCTCCATCCTTAGAGATGGAGACTGGGCAAGGTCCTGAGCAACCTCATCTAATCTGATGCTGCTTTGAGGAGAGGTTGGGTCAGAGATCTCCAGAGGCTCCTTTCAATCTAAATTGTTGGGGGACATCACAAAATCATAAAATAAGAGCCGCACATCAGTTCTGTACCCTGCCATACCGGTGTGTTGCCATGATCAACTACCACGGAGCTTCAAGAGGCAGTACCTATATTTCTGTGAAAGAGGCTGCAGAAAGCATTTTCTGAGGGAAAAAGAAAGCTATTTGGTGAGTAAGCTTAAAAGAAGAGCTCACAGGGTTCGACCAGGCTGAGAGTCTATTGAACAAGCCCATCCTACAACTTTTCCAAGACTTTGGAAGTTTTCTACGATCTAGATTAAGCCTGTGCCAATGCGTACCAAAGTCTCATGCCCCCTTTCTACACTCTGTCCTGCTTTCTGTATTTCATTGTTGTGAATACCTCTGATGCAAATTCAAGCAAGGTCAAGTCTTCCAAAAAAATTATGCCTGAAGAGATTGTAAACATGTGGGTTAAGGACTAATTAAACCCTGCTGCCTCCCAACATCCCTGGAGGATGTAGCAGGGACAGGGAATCAGTCTATTTACAAGGGTAGTTTATCTACAAAATGGATCCAAATATAAACATTTTCCTTTGGCATATGGTGCAAATTTCTACAGCCTTTATATATATAATTCACTCATCAATTTCAGTTGAGGAAACACAGTTCTACCTAAAACTAAAGGGAAAATGAGACTAAATGTTTGTTTCTAGTTAATTGCCCAACTCACATGCTGTCTAATATAGCAAAGAATACTACAAGTAAGTCTTTCTGATCTTGAACATCATGTAATAAAAGTTTACAATCGCTTTCTCCCTTCTACCAAAGGAATTTTGGTACTACTGAAATAGGAGATATTTTCTTTGTCAGGTTTGAATACACAGAAACATTGAGACCTCTTAAGGTGGTTATCTTCATACCTTGGTTAAAGTGCCTTAAAACTGTTACCCACTGTGAGAAGTTGTGTTTATCTCAGAGTTTGATTCAGCACAGCTGTCCAAAAGTTAATTATTTAAGTCTTGTTGCCTCTTGTCAATGTGTAACCAGAAGAGAGAGGAAAATGTTTCCAGGAGGGAACAGTGCCTCCCATCCTGAAAGGGAGAAGTTTTCCTAGAGTAAATCTACATCTCAAAGTACACCCTCTTTCCCAGAGCTACCAGCATTTAGGCATTTTGGGCTTACAAGCATATGATGGTAAGAAACACATTAATTTTTCACATGAGAAGCACATGGATTTTTTGTGGCTTTTTGGTCACAATTACTCTATGTTTAGACAGCAAAAGGTCCAGTTAAATAATGAGCATGCCTTTGCTTTTCCCTGCTTCAGTTCTCATCAGTCTGGGCAACAGGGCAGACTCCAGAAACCCCTTTCCTAAATCAGACTTTTTTTCTGGACAAAAGGATCTGTTCTTCTCTTCTTACTTCCAGATAGCTTCTTTTGCCTGACTGCACAATTAAACAGCATCACCCTCTGTAAAAGTATATTTTATCCTACCTAAAACTTCCGTGCTCTGCAATGTTATTGCATTTATTCATTCCAGTACCATGATACAATTTGTTCTTAATGCTGCTGGGAATTTTCCCTTCGCTATTTCTCTCTTACTGTCTTCTCATCTCCGCTACACTGCCCCCAATCCCTCTTTCTCCTTGTGACAAGGCTAAGAAAATGAGTTCTCCTAACACCAGCCAGACGTTGCCCCAAAGTATCTTTGTCACAGTAAGCACCAATAAAGCCAGAAGATCAACACTGTTCCTGGACCAGCAGATTAGGGACACGGCTGTGATGGGACATAGTGGATTGCACATGTACTAAGCTATCCACTTAGTCCATGTATAGCAATTCTCCAACACAAGCCAAAATTTACAAGCTCTGATTTTCTAAAATGTTACTCTTAGACATGCAGCCCATTCTACAGCAAAATATCAGACTGTGAAGGCCTCGTTTTACAATAAAGTCAAGGAGAAGAAGACAACATAGTTAAAAAATGACTACGCCTTGACACAGAATGAAGAGTTGGTAAACTTTTTAGATGCTGCTGAATTACGTTTTAGTCTGCAAATCCCAGATCCATGCAATAGCTGTGAATTTCTTCAAGGTGTTCCTGGTGGTCAGGGGTCTGGTGGGCTCTGGCCTTGTTGCTCATTGACACCGTTCTGGGGCGTACAGCCCATTCCAGCATCTGCCTCCAATGTCCTTCAGGGAACACCAGAGCCAGTCTTGTTTGCAGCACAGAGGAGCTGTCATACCATGCAGCAACCCCACACACCTTCAGGGAACGAGAGCCAGTCTTGTTTGCAGCACAGAGGAGCTGTCATACCACGCAGCAACCCCACACAGCAATATCAAGAAGAAACAGAAGGTGAAAATGTTGTCTCTTGGTGAGACCGCAGGAAGCACCAGCAGGTCTGCGCTTGAATTGAGCAAACTGCTGCTCTCTGATCCCTGTGGCATGTGGATGCCACACATCCACAAGTGGCAGTCCAAATGAAGGCTGCTATGTAACGACGTATAAAATTCCCTCAAACTAAGCCAAGCATTTGGCCCAGTAGTACCTAAGAGGACAGTCCCTTCAGTCCCCTATGCAGCACTCACATAAAGCACCACTCCTGCTAAACTTGGTCATTCCAATTGGCAAGCCTGGTGTAGGAGAGTGTTTTCTACCCTGAGAGGCTATGTGGTGGTGTCTGTTTTTATAATGCGTCTTTAAGGCATTTTATCTCCTTTCTAACAGTAAAAAGAAAGCACTGTTTCAGAGAACACCTGTTACAGCAGCAGGCTTTGGTCAGTTATTTTTCCTTGCAAAATGCATGTACTGCACAAAATTAATTTGCAGCAGCTTCTGATAAGAACATACAACGTCAAGGTCCTGTCTGAGGGAAGCCAAGGAAAGAAGCACTGATAACAATTTTTTTAAAGCTTTGTTGGGGTAAGGGAAGGATTTTGAAGGACGCTCTGATTGAAACAGTTGCCAAAACTTTGTCATCTGTGTCAGCTAGAAACTTTTCTCCTCCATCAGAAATGGTTTTGCTTTCTGCCTGTCACTTGCAGGCTTTGCTCTAAAAAAGTAACAATGTGGGGGTGCTGCTTCTATAGCTTTTCTCCAGGGCTCTCTGTAATGAGTGAACAAAATTCATGACAAAATAAAAAAGGGAGTTTAGGAGTTAGTTGCACGAATGCAAGTAAAGCATTTTTAGAGATCCATTCCAGCTGTGCCTGAAATCAGTGATCCCCTTTTCAGTGATTTCAGCCTAATTAGTTGTGTTGCTGGGCTTCTTTGTAACTTCCTTCTCGCTTAAGGCAGCTACCTATTTATCGTCTTGCTTCAGTAGGGATGTCTGGCTATCCCTGTGTGTGAGAGAGAGAAAATACAGTTCCAGTCAGCGTGTCCTGACAGTACACAAAGACCCAGGAAGACAGTGCAGGTATTAGAAGCTTCAGGCTACTGCCTAAGCCCTGCCCTGGTCTCACACTAGAAAAGAGTTTTGCTAGAACTGGAGTGAAACCCTAGGGAGAAACACTTGGGCATTTTCCCTGTATTTCGGAGATGTAAAAAGTAATGACACAGTTCACTGCAAAGGCACAAACAGCCAGCCACAGCCTTATTTTAACTAGGTACTCTCACACCAGACATTTCAGAGGTGAATCTTTTTCTCCCACAGCTTTAATTTAACTTTAATGGTACATTAGACCATTTCATCACTACGAATGCCTCGAGTATACTGAACAAATACAAAATCCCAGAGGTTAGTTTTCAATCTTGCACAGAGAGAGTGAGAAACCCATGCTATAATGGGGGAGCCCAGTATCCAAAAAAACTACAGCAGTAGAGTCCACGTCTCAAACCATTATAAACAGCTACTCCTGCTATTTACATTTAATTTTAATGCTCTCTACCTTCATATTAACACTGTATTACACAAGTAAGCACAGCTACAGAGAATTATCAGCATAAGGGTTTACCCTCCGAGGATTTAGGCACGCAGGACCACATCTAGGCTCAGACCTCACCACATCCAGAGCCTTCCTCTTTTGGGGGGGGGGGGGTGGAAGCACCACATTCATTTGCAGCAAAGGAGGCACGCGAGAGGGAGGGAAAGCAAAATGACCAAGGTGGTGCTCTGCGGTATATAAATTCAGGCAAACCTCCCCTACAGTCTTTTGAGTGCTAGAGAGGTGGGACCAAGGATTGAGGCAGACATTTGGGGGTTGGTTTGGCATTGAAGTTGATTTTGAGCATTTTCAGATTTGTTCATTTCTTTAGTTTGCAATAGTTTGTAAATAGTTTTTTCTTTGCATGGAAAAATGCATAGGCTACTTCTGAATAGGAAGAGCTAGCAAAAGTAAGACATGCTTTAAAAATAGTTGTTTAATGTAGGGGTTAGAGTTTGTTTTCCAGTAGTCTTTCCTTCTGGTAATGATGTAAGTTTGCAGGAGGCTGCCATTGATTAATGTTGCAACTAATTTGTCCAGTGCTTTGTTAACTATTCAAGGCCGGGGAGGTTCGAAGTAAATACTTGGCACGGCATCTAATCCCAAGGGAGATAAATCAGAAACATCCCGGACAAACAGGGCATCCTGGCTTGTATAAATCAGGCTGTTAGGAGATAACTTGTTTTATCAGCAAAACCACAGGAATTTGGCTGCAACAGCTAACGCGTGAAACTAAAGGTGAAGGAGAGTTAATTCTGACAAGGGGAGATCACGACCACTCACTCACGGCCCACCGACTCAAGAAACCCTCCGACCCAAAAGAAGAGAAAGACTGAGCATGCGGACTAATTAGCATAAGAAGCGAGAGAATCATTTAACCAATAGGTGATAGAATATAAATAGTGTGAAGTTTTGATAATCGGGGAGCTAGTCTTTTGTGGGCTACCACCTAGCTCTCTACTTTGCGCAAACTAGAATAAAAGAAATGGAAATACCTTACCTCGGTGTGTAAATTGGCGTTGCGCACAGGGTAACGAGCCCGCATTCGGGACAACAGTAACACCCTTCGATTTGTAAAGACTCCAGAAGTTGATGTCGTGTGTTCATTTCCTCAGGCAGGAGGTGAACCAGCCGGTCTAAGCTCAAGAGACAGCCAGTTCGCCACCGAGGAGCAACCCAGAGCAATGTCCCTGGCTGGGGTAAGCTGTCTGGTGACAGGAGCAGGAGGATTTCTTGGCCAGAGGATTGTCCGCTTGCTGTTGGAAGAAGAGGAGGCGCTGGCTGAGATCCGACTGCTGGACAAAGCCTTTAGCAATGAAGCACTCAGGAGATTTGGAAGTAAGTACTATCTCGTGAGGACTATATGTTGCGGGTATATGTGCTGTTGTCTCATGTGAATAGTTTGGAAGTCTTTAGCTCTCATCCAAACCAGCTTTGCAGATAGAGGTTTTATTTCAAGGAAATCTTGCTTTATCCTTCCCTCTCCATCCAGCACAGAAATCAGATGTAAAATGTAAAAGCAAGAGTTTTCTTTGCGAGACCCTGAGGCTTCTCTAGATTGGAAGAAGAGACCTATATACTGTTCATGCAGTAAACAGGCTGTCTTCAATCTGACTTCAATTACATCAAAACCCACAGAGCAAAATTAGTGCAAAAACCTCACACTTCTGTTTGGGGGGAAGAAAAACGCAAGCATTGCTATAATGGGAGGGGAGGGGACGGGACAGTGTAACCCAGAGCATAGTGTCCTGGGTTCTGATGTCCTAGACTAGAAGGCAGTGGCAAAGTTGTGGGTGCAAATGCTAATGGTTTTCTTCAACCTGTGATTAGTTTGGTTAATAGTGATCTTCTGGCTGAAAGTTGTGATGAGGTATCTTAAAAATTTGTTGTTATTATTAATATTATCACAGTTGCCTGGAGAGCAGAACCCTTTTGTGCTATGCACAGAAGAGACAGGAGCCATTTGCAAAGGGCAAGTCAGGACTCTGGCTTCTTGAATGGACTGGAGACAGCACAAATGAGTGATATGCCCAGTGTCAGAAACGGTCTGTGACGGGGAAAGCAGCTCAGAGTATTATATTTTAAATGTCCCATTTCCTGGGATCCTGAGCACATCTATAAAAAGGCACATAGGAACCTAAATTCAATCAAGTTCTTAAGTCCCTACATCACATTTACTTGACAATCCTTCCCTCCATCACATCTTAACCTCAAGACTATTCTTCCTTTATACAGACAACTATATGGGAACCCTTATGGAATATCCCCATACAATTTGCTAAAGAGCCACAATCTTTCTATAAAGCGTTTAAGTGTCATCAAAGAATAGTAACAGTGCACCACAAACCCGATGCAAATTGCACAAGCCTTTAGGATGGTTTTATACAACTCGGACTTCCTCCTCATTAAATCTCATTCAGCATTTCACTGAGGATTTGCTAGATGCCCTTGAGCCTTGTAGCAGCCCTTCCTGCTCTGATTTCCAGGCAGCTCCTGCAGTGACAAAACCTGCAGCTGCAGTAGGTTGAAGCACTTGCAGCGGCGGAAGCGTGTATGGTTTAGCACTGATGCAGCAGGGCAGTGACAGCAGCATCTGCGCCGCTTCGGACCAGGAGAGCTTTGTGGGGATAATGGAGTTTCCTGGGGAGGGAAAACGACTGTTTGTGTGAGCACAATCTTGGCTGGGCTGCAGCAAAGGTTTTGCTGTTCCTTTTTTGTTAATAGGAAAGCACTAGGACCTCTTTCCTTATCCTCCCTCCTTCCTCCTCTGAACACTGCCCAGACACTCCCTCTCCTATTCTTGCAACATTCCTGCTGCCTATCTGACCACCACAAGAGGAAGGGAAAAATCAGTTATCAGAGCTTTTTTTTCACCCACAAACAGCTAGTAGGAACAACAGGCTGGCATTTCAGATGTGTTTGAACTGCCTTGAGGCCCTGCACTTTGACTGGCAGTCCCTCTGTCTGTATCAGCCTCTACAGCTACATCTCTTCACGTGTCTTGCCAGTGCTTGTGCTCGGGACCACCTGAAATATTTTCCTGCTGTTCCCTTTCAAGCCCTTCTCTAGCACAGTGACTCCTATTCCAAATGCAAGGCTGCTGCAAAAACTGTGGGGCTGGAGCCTTCTGACCTGCATTATTTTTACTACAGGGACTTTTACTTGCTAGCATATGTTGTTTGGATTTCTTGAATAGCCAGGAGCAGAGCCGAGTGGTTTTCTTTCTCACTAAGCTCTTGAGCACCTTTTACTCGCAATATCTTTGCAGAGTCAGGGCTATGGGTAGTAAGACAGAGGAGTATATGCAAGTTACAGCTCTTTGTACCAGGAGACACTCAGGGACACTCCTCTTTTGTCCAAACAACTTTCCTGCTGAGACCTTGACCGTCACACTCAGTCTGCGTAAAACAGCGGCGTTTGCGGTCTTCCACAGCCCTAGGGATGATCCAATCAACGTCAAGTGCTGTGAGCTGGGGTCTACCCAGTTACACTGTGTGGTTGAGAATGAACGTCCCGCTGAACATGGTAGTTTGGTGCCTTGGGTTTCCTACCTCCCATCTCCACTTCAAATTTATCTTTCTGCCTTTCCTGTGCTTCCACTTATGCAATTCTTTTTTTTTGTTCACTATTGCACTGCCACTTCTGGAAAAGTTGGAAACTCCTAGGTTATTCTCAAGAGGATTTCTCACTATTACGAAGCATTGGCTCCCCTTTGTCTCATTCCCCTGTACATCTCCCCCCTCTCCACCTGAACCTTCATTTCATGTCATTTTTCAGAGACAGACATTTATAGATGGTGTGATGCTTAAGCATTGAGTGTATTTGCACGGCTAACCCAGTACTGCTCCAAAGTAGAAGGAGACGGAATGTGGGGTTTTTTTCCCAGGACTTTTGCTGGGGGGAAGTTCCTGCTCTGGGAAACTTCCTCCTGGCTTTTTGCTCAACGCTGCAGACATTCGTTTACCTTTATCACTGCATTCAAAACTGAAAGGCAGAGTAGCAACAGCACATCCCAGTAGCTGAAATGGGAACAGAATAAACATTTCAGCTTCCCTGAGCCAAAGAAGCCAGTAAATTGCTTTACCCTTTACAAATGAAAGTAAGATGCAATTTTTAATTTTCTCCTATGAATACACAAAGTAGACCATTTTAATGAACCATCCAGTTAACCAGGAAATGGAGATCTCTCATGAGGAGTGTCTTTCCCCACCATCCACCCCACAGCTGTTTTAACCTCTATAAAAGAGCACTAAGAAATTCAAGCTAAGTCCCACAGACATTGCTGTTTGCTTGAACTTTAAACATAGAAAAGAGAAAGACAGTTTAGGGCAAATAGTCTGACTGGATTGCTGCGTCAGACACTGCTCACAACAGGACACTGAATTTTATTCAGCAATCATTGCATTTCCAAGCAAAAACTACCCCATAGCAAGCAGGGAGAACTGCTTACAGCTCAGAGGAGACAGAAACCATTGGTGAAGTAGAAGCAGCTTTCCCAGTGGGTAGGTACTTTCTCATAATCACTGTATGCAAAAATGGAGAGCTGAGTTGAATTTATTCTTCTCCTCCCCCTTCCACCTGACACACATGGTTTTTTGATGCCTGGGCAATGGCTTCTGCAGATGGAAATCAAGTTTCTCTCTGCTGTCCATCTCAGACTGAAACCACTGTATGTCAGTCATTTCTTCTTTCCTCTCTCTGCTTTCAAGCTCACCTGTAGTTTTTCTCTTCCCCCAGAGCAAAACAAGATCAATCTGCTGATTCCTGACATCTAGCTGATGCTGGTAAAGTGAACAAGGCCCGTATTGTACTTACCATGGCAACTTCTGCTGGCTAAAGTGGAATGGACGAGCAGCCTTCCTGCCTCATATCACACACACAACTTACTTAAATTGCAAGCCCAAACAAGGCACAAAGCAGCTAGACAGCAGCTTTCTAGTGACTGATACCAATTATCCCCGTAATCAGCTTTAAAAGGGACAGGTTTCTTTTGTATTTTTCCTGAAAGTTTTGATTTGCATGTGTAAAAACTTCCATCTTCCTAACTCCTGGCCAGGCACAGTGACCACTCTGAAGGGGCCACGTGTCAGAATTTACCTTGTGAAAACCATGTATTTCAATCCTTTGGATTATTGCAACCCCACAAAGCCTGACTCATGGAGAACATCAACCTAAGGGCTGTACAAAGACTAACATTTATTAGACCAAATCTAACTGCCAGGTGCTTAACAAAAAGCCTAGCCCCATAGTCTGACACTTTTGCATCCATACAAGTAGAGGTCAGTGTAAACCTTCTGGAAATGGAGCTCTAGGAAATGAATGCACTCTATAAAATAAAAGAGCATAAGAGGGCATGTGGCAGTGACTGTGCTAGGAGGACAGTAACTCTAGATTTAGTAACAGTTTTATAAATGTTTCACAAATTTCACATCTCAGACCAACAGACTGTGATGAAAAAAAAAGACCCTCAAGCCTGTTGCATCAGAATAATTGTTAAATTAATACAGGATTACATTCTAGACTGCTACAGAGATAATGAGATAAAACAATTTTTCACAAATTCACATCTCAGACCAACAGACTGTGATGAAAAAAAAAGACCCTCAAGCCTGTTGCATCAGAATAATTGTTAAATTAATACAGGATTACATTCTAGACTGCTACAGAGATAATGAGATAAAACAATTTTAAAAGATACTCCCACTCAGTTCCAGACCCCAGCAGCTGTCTCTCTTAGTGTTTCTCCATTAAAGACATGGGATGAAATACTGCCTGCTTTGGAGCTGGTGACAAAGCACTAGGATACACGAGATGGCAGTCACGGCTGACGCTAAAAGCTGTATAAATTAATCAGGTTCTTCTCTTATCTAAAACGGGCATTTGATTATGCCGGAAGAAGACAGAGGATCTGCCTGTGCTGCAGTCCCTTCCCAGCAGCTGTGCCTGGGGAGCCCTCTAGTGCAGCCACGGCAGAGGCTTGCAAGAGGACTTGCTGTAATGACACCATGTCCTAAAAAGCTGTAAGTCATGCTGAGAAAGTCCTCTCCTCTCCCATGGCATAGCTGCAGCCAGGCCAGCAGATTTCCCAGGAGAGCAGCATCGCCTCAGAGTGTAGATTTCTCCAGATGATCATCCTGTGCTGGCTCAATTTTGTTAGTGTAGTTCTGGGCTGTGTAACGATGCTTCTGCCCAGCAAAACTTAGGGGAAGGATGGCTCTGAGACCTAGGACTGCACCAAGATCACACACATTAACTGCTGCGGAGGGATGGGGCTTAAAAAGCAGGAGTTAAAGCAAGTCAGGGCTGAGGTAGCTCAGGAGAGCAGCCTTGAAAGTTCAGATCTGGACAAGAAAGATGTGCATGCTAAAAATGACCCCACAACACAGACACTGAAATGGAGCCAGAGCCAGAGTTAGAAGAGGCACAGTAAGTCCTGGCCAAGGTACATAAAAAAGATGTGTCAGAACTGTAAGTAATGTATTAGAAGAGCTGCAATTTGGGCAAGGTCAAGGGGCAGAAAATAGGTGTGAACACAGCTCTGTGCGCACATACTGTGGGTGGAGAGAGATCATTCATCACCTTGAAGACAGGAGCACGCAGTGCCTGGCTGTTTGGTACACTTGGGTTAACAGTTTTATAAATAGCCAGTCACCAGAACATGCATAGATAAAGCTGCTCCCCCTGTGAACTTTAAAATAGTCACACCTGAAGGAAGCTTCAGGCCCTTGCTAGCAGTGGGAAAGATTCTTTAATTAAAAATATAGCCATTAAAACGCTTTCTGGTTTACCAGCCTTAAAATATTGCTCCCCTGCCTGGGCGCAGCACCTCCCAGGCGCAGCATCAGCATCCACACAGCCCTTCACCACTCCTTTCAGTGCTCTTCTTAGGATGCCTGTGAATATTGGCTCCAAAAATACGGTAGGTAATGCAACATAGACTTCTATAGCGCTGTAATTAGCACTTGACAATATAGCCATTGGAAAACGCTTTCTGTTTTACCAGCCTTAAAATATTGCTCCCCTGCCTGGGCGGTCAGCACCTCCCAGGCGCAGCATCAGCATCCACACAGCCCTTCACCACTCCTTTCAGTGCTCTTCTTAGGATGCCTGTAAGGTTTTCTGCTTTGTTTTCTGCTGCCCTTGCAGAGTTCCAGGGTAAGACTGAGGTGAAAATCCTGGAAGGGGACATCCGAGATGTGATGTTCCTGCACCGCGCCTGTCAGGGGGTCTCCCTCGTCATCCACACGGCCTCCATCATTGACACCTTGGGCCTCACAGAGAAACAGCTGCTCTGGGAAGTCAATGTAACAGGTGAGCGGGTGAAGCACCTTTCTCAAAGCCCTGTCTACTATGTCCTGATCATTATCTGCTCAAATATTTGAGCCAGATTAACTAGGTAGTTCTGCATCTTGCACCGCCACACCTGTGAGTGCAAAGCATGCATATGTGCAGCCCTATGCAGATCCAGCCCTCTCCAAACCCAGCGTCCACCAGTCTTCCACTGCAGGGCACTGCAGGATCATTCACTCTTGTCAGCACTCACATACACCCATCCTGAGATCTGCACACACTCTGCCTTCAGTGGGGACAGCCATAATCCCATGCTCAGTGGACCTTTCTGGAAGCAATTCACCTCTGAAATACCAATGTGCATTTAGAAAATCAGTTCTTATTCTCCCTCCCCATGTAGCATCACTGCCTGTGTACATTTTTGAATTTTTTAAAAAAACACTAGAGTGTCTGGCTGCAATTACAGCAAACCTGCATTGCAAATGTCCCAGACCCTGTGGCTCTCTGCTTCCTGTTCTTTTTCTTCCTCCTGTTCTCCTTTTCCTCCCATTTGCCATTATGTCTGTGTGTGCATGAATGCAGTTCAGACAGAGGAGCAGATGCTCTCCCACCTTGAGCTTATAATTAAAATTCCTCCAATAAATTCAAGGCTATGGGAAGGAGGGGTTTCAGTGACCTCTCATTCAGTGATGGGATGTCCCTTTCTACTATGGAGCCCCCGTTCCTCATGAAAAGATCAGATGAAGGGGGAAGGGTTTGGTTTAGAAATGACCTGTGTAGCAACAGCTGCTGGGAAATTTAAATATATTTCCTAGAAAAACAACTTCATCCCCCTCCCTCTGATCCCAAAACCCTCTATGCCTTTCAGAGGACTGGTACTGCCTAACCTGCATGCATGCTGACCTCCCTGGCTGTGTTGCTTCAGCTCCTTGGTGAGGATTTGGGGAAGACGTTCTGATTTACGTGAACAGCTTTCCTGGTCCTTTGTTCCTCTCTGCCAATGATACAGGGCTTCTTCACAGAAAAATAAGGAACATATTTCTACAGGCACCACTTTCACAAATATTGGCTACTCACCAGTGTTGAGAGCAAGAGAGCATTCTTTGTAGCTGAGTTGTCTCTTACATGCACCTTAAAAACAGTGGGATGGCATTTTGGTTGTTTTAGCCTGGCACACTGCCTGTACATTCAGCTTCCAGATGCTTTCATTTCTGCTTAGTCAAAGCCACAAATTGACAGTGACCACAAATTAAAGCCCATCAGGCAGCTTCTTAGGCCCCTACCAGGAGGGAAGAGCTGAAAGGCAAGCTCCTGTAAACCTGTGCATTGGGTAGTATGAAAAATGAATATACAGGGGTGATAGTTCAGAAAGAGGATTTGTAAAGCTCGCTCTCTGAATGTACTCCTGCTACAACCTGTTTTTCACAGCAGAATGTATTGCCTAAACCCATGGGAATAAAAAACCAAACAACCCTAAACAAATATTAAAAAGCATTCCCAAAAGCAGAAAGCTCTCTAGCTCTGAGCTGGAGTCAGAGCTAGAGAGTTTATTTAAGTCTGTCCCATCGTTCCTTTTGGCAGGTTTAGACTTAGGCACAAAGTATCTAGGTTTTCATAAATCTTTCAGATCCCCCCCCCCCCCAGCAGAGTCTGCCTGTGGGTGAAAAAAGCCCACTGGGCCAGTGAGGGTTAGCTGATAACATTTGGTAGAATGAAAGCACGCACCAGTCCCGCTCCTAGAGTAAACTGATGCTAAGGTCAGTCAGGAAATACTGCTGTCCTCTTCCCTATTTCCCTCCATTTCCATTCTGATGCTCTTCTGACTTTCTGTCCAGCCAGGACACTTCATAGACTTGCAGGATGAAAGTTTCGTTTCTCCTAGAAAACAGAACTTTTATAATACAAATGTGTCAAGGAATCAGATGTGGATGTTCACAAACCAGAACAGAAGCAAACAAGTTAAACTTGCCATGATGCAGGGCTTTTCTCTGTCTCACAAGTCACACTGCCTCAGAGCAAAAATATCCTTTGAGGAAGGGAAGCAAATTTTTAGGAGGAAGGGAATTAAGAAAATAATTAAATATAACCCAAACAAAAGTACCCTCTGTGAATTAGATCCTCAGCCAGAAGGGCTTTGTGTGCAAGCAAAAGTTGGAGACCTGCTCCATGGAAGATTTACTTTATTACATGCCATGTGAAAGATGCTCAAATTCCCATTACTGTAAGAACCTTTTCATTTTTTACGTACAACTTTGATTTGCAAATAAAACACATTTTATTTGGGTGAAACTGATCTTGAACAGATACCAACTGCCAAGATAATTTTGTTTGCTTTTTTAAAAACTTGCTATCTCGTTTGATTTTATCTAGCCCTTCTGCACTTTATTACTTTCCCTCACTTTCTAAACAGCATTGATGGCAGGAATTAAGCTATTAATTTTAAAAATAATATCTTTTATTAATTAATAAATTTTCCAGATGACCCTGGCTTGTATGTCACCTAAACATAGTGACTTGCATGAACCCACTTTTCACGTGAATTTATTCCTGGCTGTGGAACCTTTTTTCCTTTGCACTTCTTTAGTGTTTCTTAAAGCCTCATCCAGATTTATTTTCCATTTGTTTCAACTTCTTTCTTTTTCTTGTTCAAGCTTGAAAAAGGAATTTTGGTGCCCTAACAATATTCAGTTCAATAACTCTTCCCATTCTTCACTCATTAATGGGTCCGTATTTTGCTGCCAATATTCCTTGGTCCTCCGAACCTCTTTTATTCATTATATTCTCTTTAGCAATGCTAGCCTGCTCTGCATTGTGCTGCCTTTAGTTGCAACAGACCGAGCAGACTTGTTAGATCATTTATGTGCTTCACTGCTAGTGTTTGATTTTATCCCCTAGATTTTAGGCCACACCCTTCTGATACCATATCAGTCATTTTGGTTTAATGTTCCTTTGCCAAAGACATTTTCAAATGTCTCTGAGCTGTATCTTCTGTTCCAAAATCACTGGCCCTTTCACACATAATCTCTCTCATTGCACCACGCACAACAAATAAGGCAATTTTTGCCTCAAAGCTCAGGAGAAAAAGAAAAGAGCCTACTTGTAAATAAAACAACCCAATTTATTAAAGTATTTATTTTCCCCTTGAATGTGCTTTCCCAGCTTAACCCTCTTCGCTACTTGAAAGACCTTGAACTTGCCAGTTTACCTCTGCTCTCCTCGATGAAAGCATTACAATAAGACTTTCGAAGTAAGAAATCCCGTATTACTGCAAGTAAAATCCAGAATATGCCAAAAAAGGATCATCACTTTGCTCACTGCACTTTTCTCTATGATCTTTGGCTACATAATATCGTGCGTTGTTCTGACATAAGATCTTTCTCTTCAAGCCCTCCTCCAAAGCCAATTGAATGGTGGATAGACTCCCACTGGGTGACGCTGATTTTGGAGCAAACCTTCAGGTCCCACATTAATTCTGTCCCTGCTTAGCAAACCACCCAAGAGTATCCTCAAGCCTGGAAAACAGGGCCTTCAGCATACAGGATGGGTGGTACTTAATGAGAGGGGCAGCTTCTGAAGGTTCTCTGCCTTAAGCCAAGTCAATCCAACCGACAGGCACAAGCCCCTGAATCTGTGGTCAGTGTCCATGCTAGCCCAAGCAAGAGCAAAATTTGACTCTTAGCATAAAAAAAACCCCACAACATGCAATTAAGACCAAGTGTTCATCCTTGTTTAACTCCGGCAGGTGCACCGATACCACTTAAATACAGATTCAGAGCAGGTTCAGTTTCATTGAACATGCTGCCCTGTTCAGGACAGGATTCTTCCAGCTGCAGAGAGGGGAGATCTGGCCAAGCTCAGGCCAGAGATGCTGTTTCTGATCTAAAAAGCCCACTTTTCCCCGCTTGGAGAGCTCTAGACTGACTTGCATGTTTCTCTTTTGAAGGTACTCAGCTACTGCTGGAGGCATGTGCCCGCTGTAACGTCCAGCACTTCATATATACCAGTACCATAGAAGTGACAGGCCCAAACTGCAAAGGTGACCCAATTTTCAATGGTGATGAAGATACAGCTTATGAGAGTATATCAAAATCTCCTTATGCCCAGAGTAAGAGACTGGCAGAGGATTCTGTGCTGAAAGCAGATGGCCGGGTGTTAAAGGATGGTGGCATGCTGATGACTTGTGCCCTGAGATCCATGTACATTTTTGGAGAAGGATGCCCATTTCTTCAAGGTCATCTGGATAAGTGTCTGTCGAACAAAAATGTCTACCTGCGCTTCTCCAGGAAGGAGGCTTTGGTGAACCCCGTCTACGTGGGGAACATCGCCTGGGCACATGTGCAGGCAGCCAAAGCCCTGCGAGTCCCGCAGAAAGCCAAGCACATCAGGGGGCAGTTCTACTACATCTCAGATGACACTCCTCATATGAGCTACGCAGATCTAAATTACGAGCTGACCAGGGACCTGGGGTTTGGAATCAAGCCCCGGCTCCCCATGCCTCTGACAATGTTGTATTACTTCTCGCTGCTGCTGGAGATCGTGAGCTTCTTGCTCAGGCCCTTTGTCAGATACATCCCCTCCACCAACCGTCACCTGGTCACTCTACTGAACACCCCATTCACCTTCTCTTATAGAAAAGCACAGAAGGATTTTGGCTACATGCCCCGCTACACGTGGGAAGAGGCCAAGCAGTGCACTGGTCAGTGGATTGCCTCCATCGTCCCACAGAGAAGGGAGTACTTGAAAAGCAAAGCTGCCTAAGTCTTAAGAGGAGCTGAGACCTGGCTAAACAAGTAGGGCCTTGAGCCAGAGGAGAGCTGGGTGAACAGCAGCAGCAGATAACTACAAAGCATTTAAATGAAGATTTTGTGTAACAGCTCCCTCATTCCCCCCACCCTCCCCGCCCCAACCCAGAATAAATAAAAGTGAAATGTTCATTTGTTTGTTGAGTACAGGCTGATCAGGGTAACTTTACTGTATAGTCCACATCCACTTCTACATCTTGCGCAGCACGAAGACATTATTTTAGTAAGACTCCACACAGTCCATGGTGTGAACACATCAGCCCTTATTTTCGCTTCACGACGCCTTTAAGGCTTTTGCAAAGCACAATTCGTCCTAGAACTATGATTACACTTTACAAATATGTACTACTCAGCTATACCCTACTCACTCAGCTCTTGCCAGCCTTACCAAACGCGCAGCAGGTAGAAGCCACCTGATTGCAAAAGCTATTACAAATCTTGCTCACTTCTTCAAGAGCTTTGTCCAGTTTTGCGTGCCATTCACCTGACAGTCAAACTTGAGAGCAAATTTGGGCACTGTAAGCATTGTGAGGCCAAAAGCACAATGTAAGTGCAACACAGTTTTAGTTAGGATGCTCTGTGGAGGGAGAGAAGGCGGAGATTTGGTCAGGTGAAGACTTCCTCATCCATTCTCATTTTCCTAGTTACCAATTTTGCAATGAATCTGATGGCTGCCCAGCAGAACAACGGCTTCAACAAGATGAAAACGAGAAAAATATTGCAAGACAGCCTTGGTCACTGAAGGGTTTCCATTGCAGTCAAGACATCTGTGAACACTGAGGAAAAATAAACAGTGCTGAAAAAAATCATGCTATTTCCAGGTTTCAGCTGGGAACAAAGGCTGACTTTAGCTGATACGTGCACATGTGCTGTCCCTGTGCTCTTCTGATGGCCATATGAGTTTCTGCAGAATGTGTAACTTGACGTTCAGGCCAAAAATGTAGAACTTGTCTGAACAAATAGATGTGATCCAGTGTTTGCTTCTTAAACATACAGCTCACTTGCTGAAAACACCTCTAAAAGATGGGAATTTCTCTGTTATGTTCAGGATGGTGTGAACAGAAACATTTTATCTGACTCAGTACTAATGTAAATAAATCACATTTCCAGAGATGCTGGCAGCTTAAAGTCTGTGTTGAGTTTAATTATTCAGTGCCCTAGATATTAGATAGTCCCAGTGCAAATATTACCATTTTCTTTAGTAACATCTTAGGTTAAGTATGTAAGATCCAAAGCAGTCGAATACCAGCCACCAGAACTTCCAGTCATATTCTGGGGACACAGAAATAAGTCTTCCAAGTTCCCATTGAAGGTTTTGTAAACACTCAGCAAACTAGTACTGTGGATGTGATTTGAATGCTGTCGCTTCACAGATAACCATGTCAACTTCTCCACAGTTCTCCACTGAGCAAGAGGTACTCTTAACACCTCCATCAGAGTTCCTCCTTTACTGGTGAGCACACAGATCTATCCCATGCTGAAGGAGACCTGTCCCCTGCTACACTGTAAGCTGATAACTCCTCTAGAGACTGACGGAGAGTGATGAGGTTTGCAGCGACGTTAAAGAATAAGGGACTTGAAAATGAAATTTGAAATCGCAAACTCCTAGATAGAATCTGCACCAAGCAAACTGATGTGTGTACTGGAGTTTAAAAACAGATAAATGCATTATTTAACACAGTTTGCTCACGGCAGACAAGCTGCACATCAGAGTGAGGATTGCTAACGAGCTGTATAACCCCTACTAGGAGACCCTCATGCCTCAACATCACGTTAAAAAAGTAAAGGTAGTTTTAATAAATAAACGAATTCCCCAGAAAGGCTATGATTTGGTCCAATTGATCTTATGGCAGCAGTTTACAAAGGTCCTGTCCCATCCCTTTGCCCAGGAGCAAAGTCAACAGAACAGACCCATGTGCTTATGTCTCAGCTGCTCCAGCGTTTCAGCATAAGCTGCAGATCCACACAAGGGCAGCTTGGGCACGTGCTGTTTTCTTGTCTTTGGTCCAACACTGGAGCGAGAAACCTGTGACTGGAGCACCTTTCACTGTCACAGCTGCGCACTGAAGTAGGAGCCAAAGTTTCCCATTTTCCTGTTAACTGTAGAGCATTTTGAAGCAAGCTGCTGACAGTGAGCAAAGGACCAGCAACGTGGTGGCATGGAACCACCCAAGGCACAAATCTTGTGTGCATCACAGACAAATGGAGAGTAATTTGGGGAGCCCTCTCTACATGTTTTTAGTAGTTGCTGTGGTCTGGACATAATTTGGCCAACCTTGTTTTTAAATGAAATATTTTATAAGCTGAGTGATTGCCCTATCCAGAAAGGGAGCCAATAAAATATGGTTTAAGATGGTCTCCTGTTCACAGGCATTTGCTGGAAGGATCAACCCCTACTGCTTAGCTTTGCAATTAGCCCAATTGTCTGTTTGATTTTCCAGTTTTGCTTAAACCCAGGCCTCAAATTGACCAAAATGAGGTCAAATCAATCCCACATCAGTCAGCCACTCATTACCAACAGCAGTTAGGCACCCCTCATCCAGTTGCTATGAACTCCCAAGGCACACAGGTGTGAAAAACAGTCAGTGTGCTTCTGCCTTGCTGCTGTGCCCACTTCAAATGTGTAAGTCTCAGTGTCTAACTACAGACCACTTTTAGGCCACTTAATTTCATTCATATGCCCTCGAATTTCTTTCTAAAACACTTCTAAAAACAAGTGTGTTCTCTACCCAACAGGACTCTGAACTGCAGAGTAGCTCTTGGTGAGAATGATTCACCCATGAAGGACAGTAAGGGCTCCAGGTGCAACTTGCAGACAGGGGTCATGTCTTACCTACCAGTGCTGTTAATAATCATGGCTTTATGCTAATAATTACGCCTTCAGACCTCTCCATACGTGCTCTGTTCATCTCTAGATTTAGCTCCAGTTCCTGTTGAGCTCTGTTCCCCTCCCATCCTGTTCCTTTGCCCTCAGTGCCCCTTCAGTCCCCTCTGTGCATGCTCCATTGCCCTTCCAGTACTTGCATTTGCACGCTTACCTCTTGCGTCCCCCTCTGTTCTCACTATGTTCCCCTCTAGACCCCTCCATCGGTGCTTTTTTCCTCTCCCCACCCCTCCAGCTGCGCTCCTTGCGTCCCCCTCTGTTCTATGTTCCCCTCTAGACCCCTCCATTGGTGCTCTTTTCCTCTCCCCACCCCTCCAGCTGCGCTCTGTTCCCTGCCAGTCCTCTCAGTTCATGCATCTTTCACCATCTCACAAGTAGAGAAAGATGGGCTCTGCACCTTGTGGCTGTCCCAGGCAACCCAATGTCTTGCTGTCGAAAAACCTGCTCAGGGATGGAGGGAAACCAGGAACATAGAACAGTGGGGTTTGCTCTAACCCCAAGGCCCAGCTGCCTTCCCTGGGCACCCAGGTGTCCAACCGCCCCATTTTCTCTCTGAGCCCCTTCGCCCCCCTGCTCTCACACTATCAGAGCTCAAACCTCCAGGGTCTCGCACTCCTGCTCTAACCCTTATACCCTACCGCCCTCCTGGGGCTTCAGGAACGCAGGCATCCAGGATCTCCCCACTCTTTGAACAGAGGTGAGGAGGGAGGCAGCAGCCAGGGATAGGAGTGTCTCAGTGTGATCCATCCCAAAAAGCTTTGTTACCCCAGTTACCCTGGGCTGTGGGGCCACAGGCTGGCCAACGGAGAGAGCAAAAGGCAGATGTCTAGAGGGCAGGCAGAGCAGGGGACAGCTGAGACCTCAGAAGCTCAGGCGTGCCATTTGTCTGGCTGTGAAGAACCGAGGAGTTTGCAGCTAGTGAACTTCTGTGGAAGGTTAGGTACAAGGATCTGCAAAACAGGCCGAGAACAGCCAAGGCCTCTTCTCTTGTGGTTAGAGACATGATGCACAGGAAAGGGAGTGGGCCTGGGTCTTCATGTTCTCATCCTGTCTAGACCTCTCTGGTGAAAATCTGTTTAGCTGTAGCCCCTCTGTTCATGCCTTCTTCCCCTTGAGCCTCACCATTCATGTTCTTTTCCCCTCCAGTCTCCTGCATTGTTGGCTTTTTTCTCACCAGATGGTTCCTTTCCATTCCCCTCTGTACATACTTTGTTCCCCTCCAGCTACCTCCAGTTGTATTTCCACTTCCATTCCCCTCTGGGCCCCTCCATTTGCAGTCTGTTTCCCTCCAGTCACCACCATTCATACTCCACTCCCTTCCAGTTGCCTGCTTCCACTCTGTTCCTAGGCAGAAGGCTCTGAGCTGGCCATAAGCCTCCAAAAGACTCTCAAGTACGTAAAATTCACAGCCCCCTGAGTCCTCCTAGTAAAGCTACAAATCAGCTCCATATATTTACATATACACAGTTATCTCAGTTGCCTCCAGGGTTGAATAAGGCTCCCAGGATGCGTAAGACAAAATGCTGCTGAAGGCGGTTATCAAACCCTGCTCAGAAAAGCAAAAAGGTGTTTAACAAACAGTAACACCCATTATTTTTCTAGGCTAGTGAGATTTCATCCTAATATCCAGTGAGACCGACGACGGGCGCAGCCATGGCTGCTCTGTCACTGAAGTAGTAGAAAGGACAATCCGGGCACACGGAAATAGAGCAGGAAAGGAAGGGGGAGAACAACAGAAGCAGAGCTGCTATTTATTAGGGGAAGGCACTTAACACATCAAAGAGCTGGAATATTACAACACGTACCAGAAAACTGGGACATCTTTGCCCAGGTTTAACAGAGCTCCTAAAATACCTACAGACACTGCCAGAGACAATAAAGGACAACTTTTTTTCCACAGTTCAGTAAGTGACTCATCTCCTGAATGCAGGTTCCCGTTGCCGGAGCCTGCTTTGTCATTTTTGCCTTCTCAGTAAGACAGTGGGATCTTTTCATCTCTCCAAGGGCCATGCTCCCAACAATCAGATTTCTAAGCACCAAATTCCTCCTTTGCTGAACTTCCTCCTTATTTCTTGTTACCACATCCCTTCCTTCAATCCCCAGGACGGGCCGTTCTTGCTGACGGGAAGCTTATTCCCACTTCCACCCCTACCCTGCCACCCTCTCCCACCTCATCAGCAACCTACTCGTACTGTGACAGAGACCCTCTACTCCTCCTGGTGGTTTCTTCCTTTCAATGACACCATAGAATTTACAATTCAATTTTTTTTTAAAGGCAAGGCACCAAAGCTCATAGACCCAAGGGAAATGCTGTCCTGCTGTCTATTTCAGGTGAAGTTTACAGTGCTGCTTGAGGTGTGTCTTGTTGTGGAAGCACTTCCCACACTCAGCACACATAAAGGGTTTTTCTCCTGTGTGGACTCGCTGTTTCCTGCTAGTGTGAGCGCTCTGTTTGAAGCACTTCCCACATTGGGAACACACATAGGGCTTCTTGCCCGTGTGGGTTCGCTGCTGCTGTGCAAGTGCTGACAAATCACTGAAGCCTTTGCATTGCATTTGAAGGGCCTCTCGCCAGTGTGAGCTCTCTGGTGATTTCTAAGGTGAGAGTTTCAGCTGAAGCTTTTCCTACATTCGAGACAAGGGTAGGGCCTTTCTCATGTGTGCATTCTTCTGCGGGAGATAAGGTGGAAGCTCACCCTGAAGTTTTGCCCACGCTCACTGCATATGAAGGGCTTCTCACCTGTGTGGGTTCTCTGGTGTTTAATTAAATCAGAGCACCACCTGAAGCCCTTGTTACATTTGGGACATTTGTGGGGTTTCTCTGTCTGGCATGCCTCACGCTGCTGAAGATTTGATGTCTGACTGACAATTTCCTCACACTCATTGTATCCAGTGTGATTGTCTCCTATAGCATCTTCTGGGTGGAGAAGGATGCTGGGGAGGCCCCCCAGGACCTTTTCTAGATGAATGCCGTCATCCTGCCTCTCCCCAAGGAGGTCCCTCTGGTGCACTTCTGACACGTGCTGGCTCTCATAGGCCTCTGCCTTGCTACATCTCTGGAAAGCATTATCTTTAAATGCCTTCGGTAATGTCTCATATTGTTTCACGTTGTTGGGATCATCTGCCAGGGGACTGTCATCTTCATTCCCACTACTGGCCTCAATCATCTTAATGAAAGAGAAGCCAACATGAATGCTCAGCAAGAAAGCGAGATAAGGAAAGGGACTTAGAGACTGTGAGCCTTTACTAAACCCCAGTTTAAGGTTGGACTCGGAGGGCAACACCACTTCTTCACCCACAGATTCAGGATTGTTCCCATCCTTAATCCCCGATGACTAATGATGGCCTGGACACTTGGCTGTAAACTCAATGCAGAAGTGACTTTACTGGCTTTATGTTACGGTGGTACTGAATTGATTTGGTGTACTCCTCACCTTTGGAGATGTCAGCGGGGAGATCCCTTCCTGCGATCTCCTTGAAAATGGCCATGCACAGCCCCTTCTCTCCTTCCATCTGGATACCACCCATGAACAGACCCTGAACAAGACTGCAGAGCAGCAGATCGTCACTCCATAGGGAGGATGCTCTTGGCCCCCCATGAACGGATCCTGAACAAGACTGCAGAGCAGCAGTAATTACCACCCAGATCGTCACTCCATAGGGAGGATGCTCTTGGCCCTACAGGCTATCCCAGGGAACCACCTTTTAGCATGACCACCACCCTGTCCCTCATCCCACCACGTGGTAAATTTGAGCTGAGCATCCCCTCTGCGGCAGATGCAGTCCCCGTGTTCGCCAGGGGCCGAGGCCCCAGGGGATGGAGGGCGGGGAGGGGGACCCTTCGTCCCGGCACCCAAGCCGGGAAAAACCTGCCCCACGGCAGCGGGGTGGGAGAACGGCCCGAGGGGCACCGGCCTCCTTGGCGCTCCACTCGCTTCCAGCGCCGACATGGCAGGGAAGGCGTTTGGGAGAAGCCCCGACCTCAGGCCCGGGCAGGGGGAGGGTGGCTGCCGCCCCCTGACAGAAGTAGCACGGGAGGGGGCCCCGCCCCTCCCGCCGCCCCC
>NW_008796114.1:1416008-1444913 GCF_000699145.1 Aptenodytes forsteri
GGGGGGGGGGGGGGGGGCGCGCCGATGGACAGAAGGAGCAAGGGAGGGGGCCCCGCCCCCCGCCGCAGAGACCCCTCTTCTCACCTCTCACCTCGGGGGCTGGGGGGGGCCCGGTGCAGCCAGCAGCCGCCCGCCTTGCCCTGCCGCGCAGCGCGCGGGTCAGCGCCTCGTTGCCCGTTGTGAGTAAAGACCTCGGGGCGAGGGCGAAACCCAAAACACGGCGAAGATCCTTAAATTTGCAGATAGGGCCCCCTGCGCTGAGCTTCTCGCAGCCCTCTGCCCTGTGGAGCTGTACCCCGCTCCCCGGAGCATCTGCTGGTGTGAAACCAGCCCGACAGCAGAAACGGAGGTGAAAAAATAAGGCCTACGTTATTTATTTTTAGTCCTATCTTTGCGGTGCGGTGGGGATTTTTACACCTCTAATTCTTTATTTGGGTTTCTTGGTGCCAGGGTGCAGGGAGGGCCGGCAGAAGGTGAGGAGGAGAGATGGACCCAGGCAACCCTCCTCCCCGAGCACCCTCAGGTTTGCGTCTGTGTTGTCTCTGGCTTAAGGTATTTGCCCAAAATAGCAGAGTGTCTGCAATAAAAAGTCCTGAAAGCCCGAGGGGGTGGATACCTAAACATGTTACCCTGCTGCTCAGCAGTCACCGAGAGAGCCTGTGCGTGTTGTTACCCGATAACAAACACAAGCCAATTAAGATATTTCAAGGGATACCAAGAGGGAGAACAGGCACGTTTACTGCAAAGCAGTTGATTTGCTGCAAGTTTTCAGTTTGGTCTACTTCGTGGTAACTTGTTTATAAACTCTTGTGCTTGGCAGATTAGCAAAGTGGCTACAAAACATACTCGATCAGTAAGAGCCTTACTATTTTTTAAGTTAGCTGACCAGTACCATTCATCTCATTTAATTAGTTTGTTGGCAATCAGTAAAGCAACCTATTGGTTATCAATGAAACTCCGCTGTCAACAGGATCACGGTCAGTAAGAAGAATTTTACTTAGGCATACACACAGGAAAAGAAAAAAATGTTAAGGCTGCTTTGCTGGAAAGGTGTTTATTTACCCTTCAGGCATGCAGAAAATGGGGAAGTAGCAAAGATATGTCAGCGATACTTACATGCTACAGACAAATTAATTACTTCTGGTTCCAGCAGGTACAAAAACCAAGTTTAAAGACCACCTTTTGCTGTTAAATATTTTGTCGCCAGAGAGGAATAGATTTTTGCTTGCTAAAATGGAATGGGAACTCTAAGCTATTAATGTACATTTTTAATAACTTTAAGAATACCAAGGAAGCAGCAGAGGAACAGAAGTAAAAGCGGCTATCATGTCAATACTGGAAATACATGCCTGGCATTGGTGTCATTAATATAGGGTACAGTCAATGGAGGACAGTTGGATAGTAAATGCCAATGAGCATGTTTTTATGAAGAATCCATATTGTCAGACAAGCATGACATTGGTATTTTGAATGCATTGCAGATTTCAAATAATGATAGAAGTTTTCATTTATTATTGGATGAAGTTTGATTTACAAGTTGTCATTTTACACTATGACATTAAATGAACTAATATGGACTAAATGATAAAAATCACAAATGTTAACTTTCGCAATTGCGATCTTTAAATCAAAACTGCTTTTTAAAAAAAAAAAAGCTTTGGCTCAATTCATAGGCTTGGTGCAGAATCACAATGCGAAACATTATGTATAGCCTCTGCTATGTAGGAAACTAGAGTAACAGTGGTCTCTTAACCTGAAAAATCTGTCACATACATCTAGATATAGTAGATTATAGCCACTCTAAAGCTAATTTGGAAAGTGGGAGTACAGTAGGATCCACTTCAAAAGACATCCTCATTTTACCAGTTCTTGTCATGACCCCTGTAGTCCCATGTAATGCTCTTCTCCCTCTTTACAGCTCTCCATCTGCATCTCCATCTAAGTTCAAAAACCACCGGATAACTGGAATTCATGTGTGGCCATGCCATGGATTTCTTTCTCATACCAATGTTTACATTTCTAGAAGTTCCTCATTCACATAACTAAACTTCTCACATTTCTTAAATAAAATGTGCATCTCCAGTACTAGCAGCAAGCACTGAATATTAAGTAGTTGAGGACCAGTCTAAGAAAGGGAAAAGAACAGTAACCAAAAATAAAGAAGATATATTAAATCTCCAGCTTGGTCCTATAACAGGTGCCACTCAATTTTGTGAGTGTTGATTAGGCAGGTAGGGAGTTTGCTGTCAAATAGCCAGAAGTTCATGACAGTGAGGTGCCCAATTATCAGACTGGTTTGAACTGGGGAGTTGTGGGGTTAGGCTTTTCTCATCAAGTTCATCTCCCATATAAAAAAAATGCAGAGAACTCTTTTGACACCAAAAGTATGTCTACAAACCTGGTTTCTCCAAATACACCTGGCATCGATGGATGCATCCCTCCTCTCACAACTGCGGAGTCATTGGAATGGGTGGGAAAGAGGTCTGTAGAGTATGAGGGCTGAAAGTTAAACACTGCCCTGCAATAGCACTTACATTATATAGTATCTTCCATCAAAATGCTTAATATGCATTGTAGAAGACCACTGAGGCAAAGAAAGACTGCTTTTGTTGCTGTCTTAAGATGGGGGAAGCCAGCCTAGAAAGTTAATAGAAAACAAAATGCCTGAGGGCAAAGCAATTTTTGCGTTTGATATTAGTGATATAACTTTATTCTTGAAGATTTTGCAGATACTACAAACATTTCAGATCACTTTCTTCTGCATTCTGAGGGATTGTTTGATCTCGTTTTTACTGCCAAAGCCTTTTTAGCACTTCTGCTTGAAGAATGCCAGGACAGTCCAATGGTGCACAGGTTAGCAAAGCCTCCACAAAAATTTGTTCAGCAGCCCATTTAGTCATTAATTCGTACATCTGCTGGTACTAACTAGAAGAGCTGACCTCTTTTCCAGGTGGACCGTTATGTTCCCATCGCTTCTGTTGGCGCACCTTGGTGCAAACTAGTAGTCATTGCTACTGGTATCTGAAGATGGTATGCTGGTAAGAAAGCTGTATCCGTGGCGCTGTGCAAGCAGTGCTCGATGGCCTTAGAGGTCCAGAATATCTGTGCACAATCTCACTCTGTAACTGCATCAGCTTCAAGCACATCATGTTGCAGCTTCACAGAGAGCTTCCAAAAAAAGGTGTAGAGATGCATTTCTTCATCGAGTTCTTTCAGTCCAAGAGTCTTTACCGCCTAATAGAGAATAGCTATAATACATCTGCCTTTGTGAGTCTTCATAGGTACTTCCCAGTTTTTGAAAAAGACAACATGATTAAAGAGTTTTAAGGTGTCAGTACACAGGAGAGTTTGCCTAGCTTCTTAACCAGCTATTACACTCCAAACCCAGTGTCTCAACCGCATCCCTTCTCAGGGACTGTCTCCTTCAGTAAGGCTCGGCCTGGTTTGAAGATCTTTCTTTCAAAGTGATGCTGTAGCACTTTCTCCTCAGATTAATTACGGAGTGATACTCTTCAGAAAGTCATCCAAGCCTTTTTAAAATTATTGCAATAGTTCTCAAGGCTAAAAGGGACAATTGCACGATCTATTCTTACTGCCTGAATAATGTAGTCCATAGACTTTCACCCCCTTATGTCCACTGAGCCTAATAACTTGGGCCTGACTGAAACGTGTAATACAGAAAAGCATCCAGACCTCATCCATAGGTTGTCAAGGGAAAAAGAACGTATCACTTTGCTCAGTGATTAAGCCTTTTCACCATTAAAAATTTATACCTTATTTTCCAGTCTGGCTTTGTCAAGGTTCAGTTTCTGGCTTTTGATTTCTTGTTATGCTTTCTCTACTAGAATAAAAAGCTTTTGAGAACTGAAGTTCCTCCCAGTGAGGGTACTTACATACTCTGTAATCACCTCATCCCTTCAAATTTTTTTGTAAAAAAATTACATGAATGAAGCATCTTCAGTTTCTCATTACATGCTATTTTCTTTTTCAAATATTATTGCATCTCAAATTTTTCAATGTGGTGATTTCATCAGGAACTAGATATATGTTTTTCTGATAATCCTACATGCAACTTTAGGTATGTAAGCTTTGTAATTAATCTAGCACACTGGATTTTTACATGTACATGGGCTTTCTACACACTTTACTTCTAAATGCTGATGACGTAAGGAACAGCGCATACCCACCGCTATGTTCAAGACCGTCACTCTCATGGCAGGCTTCTTTTGGTCCATCTTGCAACTGATGGCTCTGTGAAACAGGGGAAGGTGTTTTGGACAAGGACTGTCACGGACCCACCGCTGGGTGGGGTGAGTGCAGTATAAACCTGTGATTTTTTCTTGTCCCCCCCCTCCCTGCAGCTCCTGGGCTAGGACGCACCGGGCAGAGCGAGATCGGAGCCTAGTACTTACTCCTCGGTGGCATCCTTTGCTTGGAAAGGAAGGAGTTTATGATCAGCTATTCGATAGGCTTGATGCTTGCTTCACACAATTTAAATCTGTGGGCTCTGTTGGTCTGTGCCTCTTGCTACCACAAGATGGTATCTTGAGCGATAGTTTCCCCTCACTTGCTCTGCGAAGTCCAATTTAATATTCTGACTGCTGAGTTTCTGTATCTACAAAGCCTGCACTTTTATCACAAATAACACGGTGCAAGGTTGCTGGTGCAGGCTGCCTGCTACTGGGTGTCAGACAAACAGAGCCAAAGGATTAACTCTGATATACCGTATCCAGCATTCATGCAAGTATTCATCTCGCCTCCTCTCCTAACGTCCTTGAGTGCTTTGCAACCCCTCTTACAAGTCAAAATTTCACAACGTTGCTTTAGGGGAATGGCTTGATGCATCCATTTCAAGAAAAGGTCTCTGGTTCGTTCTCTAAAGATTGCTCAAGTGGGAGTAATGCCATGTTTAGCTGTGACAACAGAACAACCAGAGCACAGCCCAGATATCATCTGGAAGAATCTCCCAAACCCAGAGTGCGATTGTCTAGCTTTCCATTCCTGTCTAAGGACAAATTGGTTAATATGCTGGAATTCTGCGTGGGCCTCTCTGTACAGACAGATACGTAGTACAGGGTTTAAAAAAACCTCCAAGTGTCTCCCTTCCCTCCTCCCTCCAGCATTCCTGCAGCGCATGGTGGAAGAACTACAGGTGATGGAGTTAAGGCCAAGTGTATGAATCCCGTTCATTATTCACTTGGGAGTGGAAAAATAAACCTGCCTGTATAAAGATCAGTGCAAGAATGATGTCTTGCATGTGACTTGGATGTCGTGTTATTCAGTGTTGTGTTTTGTACTCGGTTACTGTGAGCTGTCTCACTAAAAACAGGATGTTGCCAATTGTCTGTGCTTGAACCAGAGCAGTCAACAGGAGAAATTGCCTGGTATGTCTGGGGAATGAAGATCCGTGTCTGTATCAGATTTAAGTTTAAAAAAATTTGCTTTCCACAAAGCAACTTGCCCTTGCTTTAGCATTTGTAGCAGTGCTCAGGGTGAGCTTAATGCAGCAATGCCGACTCTTGATTATTTCATGATGCTGGTATAAAGTGCTGGAACCTCTGCCAGATTGGGAGATATGCCAAGTTTTCTTTTTCTTTTATTTTTAAGGGTGTTTTTAATCATTCTGGAAGAAAAAGGAAGGGAAGGGCACGGAAATATTAAACTATGGGTGACCCAAAGGCTCAAGATAAAAAAACCCCACCCTGAAGACATGGTAAAAGATCCTCAAACTTATTATTTAGAAGCAATCTCATAATTCTTGCAGCCTGACTCAGTGTTTTTGAAAAATTGGGGTTGTCAAGCAGCTAAAAACTAAACTATAGTCTTCTCTCAACAGGAGCCAGTTGAAATCCCATGGTGTCCACAGAGGTTACCAGACCCTCCCCGTCAGGCATGTTTGCTCCCCTCCAGGAAGGCAGCTCCTCACAGTCACGATTCATGTCCCACATCACAAACTCACCACCATCCTTTGTGTTGATTTCCCAGTCTGTTCAGGGCAGGCTGCTGTGCCCCTTGCACTTGGCTGGGTCTGCCGAGCCTTGCTGGCTCCTGAATCAGGGGACTTTGCACATCCTGGTGAGTCAGCTGCATCAGGCAGCAATCAGAATGCACACATGCAAGTGGGCAAAGGATGTTCAGCATTTGGGAGACAGACTATGAGTGTCTGACATTTGACCCTAATGTTCAAATTGAACCTAATGTTCAAATGTCACCATTTTGGAAGTTAATCTCATGCTATTATTGAAACCAAATCATGACTTTCAAATTTTGGGCTGACTAGCCTGGATATGCCTTGAACACAGAATACGGCAGCCAGCAGAGAGGTGAGCAAGGTGATGCCAGCACCAGAGTACGGCCAGCCACATCAGTGCCCTTTCCCAACAGCTCAAGCTGGCAGAGAAATTTCTCCTGCAGGGGTAAAATGTTCGGAGGGAACATCTCCAGGGCTACACACTGTGCTCTGTGAAGGGGTTGACGTGTTTTCCCCATAGGCGTTTGCTCTATTAAGAAATAGCATGAGCAGGAACTGGAGGAAATCAGAGGCAGTATATAGAAAGGTTTACTTAGACCACGCACCTGGAAAAGCAGTATTTGTGTATTATTTAAGCTAATAAAACATCAATGTACCAACGTCTCCTGGATGTGGCAGTAAATTTTTTCCTTTTGTCACTGAACTCATCAAAGTCTACTTCACAGGAAAGCAATTAATCCCACAAATTGATGACTGGTGTGTATTCAAAGATTTTGGGGATTCTTTTCCTGGGGGAAATTTCCAGTTCAGTTAAAAAATATCTAATGGGAACCTGAAAACCTAGCCTTGCTGTGATACAAGTAGGAATACAGTGTCTGAGTTTACAGGAGCTTGGCATAAGGTTTAAGCAGACTATAATATTAGGTTGATATAAATGGTTGCCCAAGTAGCACTGGTTCTAAGATTTGAGCATACTAACAGCAATAACGTATGGATTCTTTGCAATTATTTGCCTGGCTAAAGCGTACAAACTGCATAACTCTATCAGTGCAGATCTAAGAGTACACTTGCAAAAATGCCAGAGAACTGTCAGGGAAATCCCTTGATGTAAACATGAATTAGTATAGAAATAACCCACAGACATAAAGCACCTCAAGTAATAATGGGATATGTACCCAAATAAAGGACAAGATGAGCTTATGACAGAAATCTGCATATACAAATATGGGAAAAACAGAGTACAAGTGCATGCAACAGACGGTATCTTCAGAGGGTACTGATGATATTTACTTATTTTGCTGTGTAAGGATCATTGCTCAAAAGACTTTATTTGTGGACTGTACCACTCTCTCCTATTTTAGTATCATATTCCTTGTTCCTCATTTCTTGTTCAATAACAAATCTATCATGTAAAAGAGATTGGTGTCCTATGTTGATAGCACTGTGTTTCAACACATTGCAATCTGTTTCTGATTCAGCCATAGCAAATCCAGTGGTGAAAGCTAATCAGATACCCATGTTAGAAAACTTAATAGCAAGTATTTTGATGATTTTCTATTCATCATTACTCAACCAGCATAGCAAACGTGAACGAATTTCTCCCATCCATGTAGACAAGAAAGGCTTTTTTTCTGATCCAATGGCATTTTACACTTGCCCTGCACTAGAAACAGATTAACAGCACAAAGGAAAGGGCTTTTGTAAATTCAGCCCTAGATACAGAGCTCCCATAGGAGCTCTGGAATGTAGGACAGAAAGGGACCTCCTATATCCTTGATTCAGGTACCTGAAATTGCAGGCAAGCACACAACATCATCCTTTTCTTCAGCAGATCAACATGTTTTCTACTTCCAGGACCTCGTTGTCAGAAATTATTCAGATACTGCAGGTATCAATTTGTGTGGGTTTTTTTGCCAGGTTTGTCCTCCAGGAAAACCAACTTTTTTCTCTCCCAGGACGATCAACCACTTGATGTGTTGTGGACAGCAGTTATCCCCTCTGTCAGTCTTCCGTGTTGTCAGGCTAAACTCTTCTTCTCACCTCTCTTGACATGAACTCTCCATTCCCTGGTAAGCCTAAATACTCCTGTCTTGCACCAGTTCCACTGAGACAAGCCCTCCCAAATATGGGTGACCGGAACCATACACCGTATCTCAGATGTGTTCATCCTGCTTTGTACAACACTGATACTTTTCTGTTTCATCAGAAATACCATTTCGATGCATGCATGCTTTGCCACACCATGAGTGACTGGACTAATTCCTAAGAACAGCCCCCCCCCATATGTCAAGGGCTATTAAATACAAAGATACCACCTACGGCTCAGGAAGCTGCAGGTCATTTCAGGGTACATTTGTGAAGTATATATAAATATATTTGAAATATATTTAGTTTTCTACTCTTCTGTGCAAATCTGCTCTTGGTCAGTGTTGAGCCAACATGCTAGGTTAGGCAGACCTTAGTTTTGACCCAGCACAGCCGTTCTTTTATTTTCACTTGCTTTTTTTCACCTTGCATTGGTGATCTGTGTCATTACGGCCGACTATACATTCAGGTCTTTCTCAATGTTAATGATTTCAGACTGACAACATCCCAGATTATAGTGAAAGGTTTTACTCCTAGTCCCTGGAGGAACAAGTTTGCCTCTTGACTTTTTAAATTTGTCTTCTGCTGTTCCAGGCCTCAAGATTACCTGATCCTTCATTCTCTTTATTGACAATTCTTCCTAACTTTCTTCTGCTGCAAACAAATTCTTCTTGCCATTCCAGATTTGTCCTAGTACCAGGATTTAGTGACGTTCACTAAAACACCTAGAAGTCTCCTTCTCCATTTTATACTTCTTTTTTTCTCCTTTATCCAGTTCCCTATCCACTGTGCAGCTCTTGTGTTCAACTTTGTATTTTCAAGACAAATTAATCAAGCTGCAGTATTGTATACATGACTGAAGTTCAGTTACATGAGATGTACCATACATCCTTCATCTGGAGAATGATGTATCTCATAAAAAGTAGCATCTAGTTACCCTGAAAACTTTTGTCTTTGGTATCCCAAGTCATTCTGCATCTTCAGCGACTCTTTTCTTCAAAACACATTCTGTGGCCTCACAGACGGTTCAAGTTAAGCCAGAAGCTCTATAGAGGGATTCACAGGAATGCTGGGCAGGATCCACACACCAGTCACGTGTCCACGTGAGAAATCTTCCTGCACCTCACCTCCTGGAACCCGTGCACAGGCCTCTGTCGCAGGTGACGTAGCAGACTGCTGGCGTCCACTCGTATTCTTTGGGGCTTCCTCCACCGATTTCCTTGCTGAACCTTCAGCATGGATCATAGAATCATAGAATCATTAAGGTTGGAAAAGACCTCTAAGATCATCGAGTCCAACCGTCAACCCAACACCACCATGCCCACTAAACCATGTCCCTAAGTGCCTCATCTACTCGTCTTTTAAATGCCTCCAGGGATGGGGACTCAACCACTTCCCTGGGCAGCCTGTTCCAACATTTAACCACTCTTTCAGTAAAGAAATTTTTCCTTACATCCAATCTAAACCTCCCCTGCCGCAACTTGAGGCCATTTCCTCTCGTCCTATCGCTAGTTACTTGGGAGAAGAGACCGACACCCACCTCGCTACAACCTCCTTTCAGGTAGTTGTAGAGAGCGATGAGGTCTCCCCTCAGCCTCCTTTTCTGCAGGCTAAACAACCCCAGTTCCCTCAGCCGCTCCTCATAAGACTTGTTCTCCAGACCCCTCACCAGCCTCGTTGCCCTTCTCTGGACACGCTCCAGCACCTCAACGTCCTTCTTGTAGTGAGGGGCCCAAAACTGAACACAGTACTTGAGGTGTGGCCTCACCAGTGCCGAGTACAGGGGGACGATCACTTCCCTACTCCTGCTGGCCACACTATTTCTGATACAGGCCAGGATGCCATTGGCCTTCTTGGCCGCCTGGGCACACTGCTGGCTCATGTTCAGCCGGCTGTCAACCAACACCCCCAGGTCCTTTTCCGACAGGCAGATTTACAGCCACTCTTCCCCAAGCCTGTAGCGCTGCATGGGGTTGTTGTGGCCGAAGTGCAGGACCCGGCACTTGGCCTCGTTGAACCTCATACAATTGGTCTGGGCCCATCGATCCAGCCTGTCCAGGTCCCTCTGCGGAGCCTTCCTACCCTCGAGCAGATCAACACTCCCGCCCAACTTGGTGTTGCCTGCAAACTTACTGAGGGTGCACTCGATCCCCTCATCCAGATCATCGATAAAGATATTGAACAAGACCGGCCCCAGTACTGAGCCCTGGGGAGCACCACTCATGACTGGCCGCCAACTGGATTTAACTCCATTCACCACAACTCTCTGGGCAAGGATCGGTGAAGAGATGGGTATGCAGACATACACAGCACCAGCTCGTGGAAGAAATGACTTAGGGACATACCTCCTTTTTGTAGCTCTATCATAATGCAGCTCACACGGGATTTCTGTGTGATCCCATACCAACACATGATGCTATTTTCTCAGTCACGCAGCAGCTCATCCTTTCTGGGTTATATGGTAACAGACAGACATTATACCTGTTGACTGTAACTACTTGTACAATGGAAACCATGTAAGAAAGAAAACAGTGAAATTGTTGGTACACATGGACACAGTGCTTTTTTCTTCCTCCCCAAATCCTTCCCTGAATTTTTACCTGCAGGTAGTTTGGCTGTATGCGTGACTGCTCTTCTCAAACCTTTTCACATGGGAGTTCGCTCAGTCTGAAATACTGTTGTCAAAACCACTCTTGCTCTTCACTTTAAAAAAAAAAGTACACCACCACCAACCTTCACACATCCCACATATGAACTGGCACAAATAGAGTGATGTTTCCTTTCCAAAGCCCACAGAATGCCTATGGCTTTGCACTGAGAGAACCCAACTCCCAGAGCTACAAGATGAAGGCTAAAAATAACCCATTAAGGATTAATTTCAGGATTTTTCAATACAGCTAATTAATATGCATAGGAAAGGCACATGGTCTCCGGGAAGGAGCACACACAATCACAGAGTCTACAAGGGAAGAGAGGGGGGCGGGTGACACACAGGCAGAGTGCCAAAGGAGAAATAAAAGAGGATATTCGCTATATATCCTTGGATAGAGGACGTGCAAAGAAAGTGTGTTTCAGAAGAGGTAGAAGCAGAGGGGTGAAACACTTCACTGTTGAAGAGGCAGAGACAATGCAGTGCAACCACAAAGGACAGGATCCCATTTGAAAAGCAGTGAGGACAGTAATGAAGCCTTCAGTATTGGCCAAAATGTTATAGACAAGGATAGAGAGCTTGATAGTACTAGAGCAGGAGGCAAGGTTTTGTGCGTTAGGGCTCAGCAGCTGAGATGGTGTGACATGGATAGACATAGCAAATGTGCTTTGATGCAAGAAGCGAGTTTCAATGAGGTGGCTTAGGGGCTGAGCACACCACAGGAAGATCAGTGGATGCAAAAGACACTGCTTTGGTAGTGGCACTGCGGTAGGAAGCTGGGTGCATCATGGACATGCGGTGCTTGTGTGGAAGGCTAGGGAGCAACAGCTGAATGCGTAACTGGATCTCAGGATGGATGGCATACCAGGACAGCAGGTGTCTACCTGGTGTCATGTGTTGCACTGAACTATGGCACTTTGGAAGCAATTTTCTCTTATGGAGTAATACTGAAGGAGGTCATTGCATCCTGAGGCAGAAGCACCCTGGGAAGGCTGGGCATTGGATATAAAGCACTGAGACAGGACGCACAGGATGGCAGTCATGGCACGCCATGAAAACAAGGTACCGCACGCGAGCAATACGGGTGATGTCAGACAGTAAGGATTATCTATAGCTAATGTGAATCAGAAAGCAAACCTGGTTATTCACTTGCTGTACTGCAAAGCAGAGAGCTATAGCAGCAGTTTGAGTGAATTTAAAGGTGCAGGGGGAAAATAGGCTCACTCGAAGCAATTTCCTCATACCAATTTCCCTGTGAACAACATTTAAACAATTACAAACTTCTTCCTTTTCACAGAGGGCGGAGGAATGGGTGGACAGACTTAATTGCCCAATTCACTGGCTATTTAGTATCAAGAAAAGCTGGGGGTTTAACCTGGTGTCTTAAGAAAATTAAGTTTATTTAGTAGCACTGCTTGTCTGCCTGCCCCCTTTACCCTCATCATGAAGAATCTTTGAACTTCTTAGCCACTTTCACACAAATTTAACAAAAAGGGTAGAAATCTCAAAAATTTGTGAGATTTGGTGGCTTTCACACTGGCACACAGAAACAACCTCAAACTGTTGTACATTTAGCTACATCTCGAGAAAAATTACAGCAACCTGTTAAAAGCAAGCAAGGGGTACAGGGGTTTAATTTTGCAATAGGGGGTCTTGATACATGTTTAAGTTGACAAAGCCCCTAGTAGAGCTGCAGGGGAAAGAAAAGCTGCAGCACCACCAAGCCTGTGAAACAGGATCAGCTTCACAGTCCAGTGCTACAGGAAGTTGCTATTGGAGGCAGAGGACACAAAACGCACCTTTTTCACTTAAAGACATTCTTTATTCAATCTTTTTTTATATACAATATTATTTTTAATCTGTAAAAAGTACATATGCAGGATTCCAGGTCAGAGGCAGGTTTCCACATCAGAAGATAGACTTTTGCCCTTTTATTACTTTGGAGGAAAAATAATCTGTCAGTTTTAGACAAAGCAAGAATAAAGGCAGAATGCAAATCCAACTTCCACCAAGCGATTAGGATTAAAGGCAACAATTCACCGTAACAAGTCAGGCTGTCTCCTTCGACTTCGGTGGTTCCCAACTTTTCTGGGCAATTACAGAGCAGTTTGTTAGAAGGCGCTGACAGCCGAAGCAGCTAGTGCTTATCATCTCTGCTACAGTTGTACGCACGTAACTTGCAAAAGAGCTTGGGTTTCCTCTCTGTATGGCAACTCAAACTCTTGAGTCAGAAGACTGTTTCTCAAAATTCAAGGAGCGAAAAAGTGATGTCTTATCAGGGTGAACAGATCTCCGAACTACAGTGTGGATCAAGAGCTTGCTTTCATTTTTCTCTGGTAACAAGAAGCCTGTTTCTTATTTGTCCCCTTGAAAACATGGACTAGACTTATTAATGTACATAACAGGCTTGATTTGCTAAAAGCCTGCTACTACAGCCCTGAGATGTAAACTGCCTCACCATTTTCTGTGGATGCCAGGTTACATTGTTGATCCTTTCAGACTTAATGCTATTAACCACTTCGCCATTCAAACTAGGGACAGTCACATTATAAAAGTTTGTAATATCATTTCCTGAGGGATAGAAGAGGGGATTATAAAAGACAGCCTGATAGGGATTTGCTTAGCTGTAAGTCAGCACAGGGTAGACCTTTAACCTTAAAGGATATGTCAGTGTTTGGGAGGTAGAAGACAGTGATCCACAAATTTGGAGTAGGGAGCTAAAGGAGCCTCAAAGGTGTGACTGGCACAGGGAACTACCTGTTTTTACTTTTACTCCAGCGTACTTACTATTTTCCATACTTTTCTTAAGCATTCAGTTTTAAGGACCATACTGTGCAGCAAAATATCACAGAATATCATTCAAGGGTTTTGTTTTTATTTAGAGGACAAAGCTAAGAAGTTGACTTCTTGACTGCAGGACACACATAGCTCCAGGGTGGTCAGTGGAAGCTGCAGACATTTGGTTTCTTTGAAAAGTCAGGCTGTAAGTGTTAGAAAAAAATGTACTGCTAGCAGATCCTGACCAACAGGCAAGCTTCAGGCTTGGATTAGGAAAAGAACTGAAGATCCTTGTTTTGACTGCATGCAAACAGGAAATAGACAATTCTGGGATTTCCAGGCTCTTGCCCAAATCCAGTGTGCCAAAAACATACATGATTTTCTGGTTTTTATTTCATCCTGTAAGAGGAGAGGGTATTGTAGAAATTGCTAAAATGGGACAGCTACCTAAAGAAAACGAGGATCGTTTTGTTAGAGAATACAGTGCAAGACTCGGAAACAACTAGGACTAAAAAGTCATTTTGTGCTTAAATTTACACTCTATCTTCATGAAAGTATGTAAGACAGCAGCAACAGAATGAAAATGGCAATATTCTACCGTACCTTATGTACCTAGAGGGAAAACAGTCTGAACTTTGGGTTGCACATAACGCCATTCTGCAGATCAGAACCTACTTCTCTGTGAAGGACTCAGAACGAGGGCACGTCACTTCAGTCAGAAGTTTCAATATCCGTGGTGCTTGGTTATTACGCACCCACCTCGCTCAGAACCCATGACCTCCAAACTCAGCTTGCTCTAGGAAATCTCAGGCTGGAGAGATTCATGAATGACACAGCAACTAGTCCATAAAATGCATTATTTTTGATACACTATGCACATCAGTAGCTTCTGGAGGGAAAGGATAGTTTGTATTTTAAAGAGTGATAGAGTAGAAACTGACAGCCGTTGGGGTAACTGGAAAATGAGAAACAAGTGTCCTTTATTTGGTAGCTGCTGCTTGTCTACACAAAGAAGAAATAGCAGTACTGTACATCTGCTTTGAGAAAAATACCATCCCATAACATGAAATGGCTTAGGTCCTCAATTCAAGCATTCTTGTGGCAGTGAGTTAACCCATTGGGATTCATAGAGGAATTAATGTGAAGGGTCGCTCTTTAATTCACACGAGGAGGGTGGAAGAGCAGCAAACAATGATAAGAAGTTTGCTGTTTCTGGGACTCCAGAATTCTGTCCTTGACCTTTCTCTGAAGACTGGCAGCCATTCTACATCTGCATTTATCAGGAGGTGTATGGGGATGGGTGTATGGGGTGAAAGTGCCTTTTTCTTTTTTTCTTTTTTTTTTTTTTTAAATAGAATAGTCTGCTTTTCCTCTTTCTCCTTTGTACCCAGAGAGATTTAGGAGAACAAGGCAATCCATCGAGTGCAGCTTTAAACTAGTAACAGTTCTCATGGGATGGGAAAAACTCAACTTGAAAACACAACGTATCTGAACTTTGGAAAATGACTAGCTCTTCAGTAAGTCACTGAATACTAATTAGAAAAATAAATTAATGAGGGACCAGTAAGAAGAATCCATTTATTAAGCTACTTCTAATTTTAAATAAACAATTACTTGAATCAGTATTATTTACTACATCAATTACTTTATCAGTTCTCAAATTATTTTTAAGATACTGCTGCAAATTACAGTAACTAAGTAACTGGTATTAAGGTAAAATCATTGAGATGGGAGTTTTTTCCAAGATCAATGTCTTTCTCCTCTTAAGCTAAAGTAACTGTCTGGAAAAAAGCATCTGATAGCATTTTTTCTTAGATCATGTGATGATTTCTGTGTTTAAGGTAGTGTCAAAGATGAGCCAAGAAAAGTTTTATGGGGGAAATTCTACTATACTGTACAGTCAGATATATTATAATATGATGGAGAGAAAAGCTTTTATATATAAAACTTCATATATAAACATTTTTTGAGGGGGAGAAATAGCACTCACTCCCTTTAGATCTGATGCTGTACTGCTGTAGCTCACTGAAGAGTTCTTCCACTCACGTTAGTACGAAAACACAATCAAGACTTTTTAAAGGCTCAACCTGCGCATTAATTAGGAGGGAAAGGAGCACCTCACAGCTCTTTTTCAGCAAAGGGGCCAGTCACCATGGCAAAAGGATTTGAGAGCTATAAAGGGGAATAAAAAGAATAATTTGAGCTGTAAGGATTCTGGATCAATGGTAAAAAAAAGAGATTGAGATATACTTGAAAAGACGAAACTTCTTTTAGCCAGTAAGTGAAGACTGAAGCAGACTCCATTTAAGTGATACTGTCCAGCCCAGCCTAGGAGTACTCAGAAAAAAACCCATGCAGGTAACAGCATCTCATTTCTCATAAACTAATGGAAGAAGAGACTCTTCAGTTTCTTTTTCCACTCATATGTAAGAGATGTTATGTTGTTTCCAAAGAAGATCATGTTGGCTTTGCACTGGAGCACCGAGAAGAAAAGGAGTTTTGTAAACTAAATCAAAGGCAGTTTTGGGCTTCTGTCATACCCATACCTGCAAAGAAGGTTCCATGAATAGTATCCAAAGAATGAAATTGCTTAGGGACATGGTTTAGTGGGCATGGTGGTGTTGGGTTGACGGTTGGACTCGATGATCTTAGAGGTCTTTTCCAACCTTAATGATTCTATGAAATTTAACTTTTAGGAAAAATCCCGATTGTGTGGAAAAATACAAAGCAACAAACTCCTGCTGCTTAGCTCAAGGGGAGCATTTTTAAATGCCATATACTGTATCCTGTTATATAAATCATGAGAGACTGTTTTTCTCATGTTGTCGTCTCTGTTTGTTTAGCTAAAAGAACCGGGACTAATAAGAGAGTGGTTTTTTCCATGTGACAGGACTTGTGAGGAAGGGAGACTTCATCTCCTTCCTACCCCTGCGATATGCTCCAGACTCTGTGACTTTAGGCTTGCCAAATGAACTAAGCCCACGTTGCTGACAGTGAACTACAAACCAAACGCTTACTAATTGTTTTTTTGGATGTAAGCATACAACACTGATCTTTCAGCATTATTTTGGAAAGGGAAAATGAGGAGGCAATAGTTTTTATAGTTTATAGTTTAGTTTTAATAGCTTAGAGGCCCTGAGAATGGCTGCCAGTCTGGTCAAACAGATGCTCCTTAGAAAATTCAGACAGGTACAGAAAAAAATTCAAATCCTGATGCTGCTGGTGCAGTGATGTTGCTTTTTGTTGTTGCTTTGTTCATGCCATCATCAAACACAAAAAAAGAAAAATAAAATCTAGGTATTTGGAACCCACCCGATCTGAAGAGATGACTGGTGTGTTGTTCCTTGCAACAGCCAGGAGCAGCAGCACCAAGTTCCTCTCCCTGGACGGGAAAGCCTCTTCTTCCTTATGCTGCTGCGTTTATATTAAACAGTAGATTCCATGTCTTGCTAGTGTTCAAAGCGCATGAAGTCTCTGTCCTGCAAATACCACACTAACGTGTTTTGGTCATGTATAAAACAGAATTTTTAACTTATCTATATGTTGAAGAGCTTCGTTTCTCACGCCGGTACTTGCTTGACTCAGAGGTCTAGTTTTATCAAGTGTCTGTCTCCTCTCCTGCTTAAAGTCTCAAGTGGTCCATGTAAACAAAACAGAGCTGAAAACAGTCTCTCCTCCTCTTCATAGAGCTGTTTTTATCGATATGCAGGATTTCCTGACAATGTGGTGTTGGCTAAATGTAAAACAGGCAGAGGATGAGCTTCTGTGTTAAAAACCCAGTTGTCTAATGGTAGAAGGTCATCATTGGAGAAAAGCAGATACAAATACCTAGATATCAAGACAGAGAGGAAAAATGGTGGGTATTAAGTTGTTATAAAGACAGCATTTTAATCTTTCCAAGTAACTTTTGTTTTTCAAGACTCCTTTCAAAAACTTGCAATGTAAAACAAACATCAAGACACCAAGCACAAGGATTTGGGGGACGGGGAGCAGAGAAGAAGTTGACAAAAAATTCTTCTTAATGGAGTAAACCCACTTGGAAATAACTAATCCTTTTTAATCCAAATCAAAGATTTTGAGGAAGCACAAAAGAAGCTGCCAAGCCCTGCCAGATATCTGACTTGTCATCACTGTGCTGGAAGCCAGTTCAGCTTCTGCTGGAAGGAAATGGGCCAATATATTGTGCAGAGGGGATTCATAAATGTTGGACGTTATAAAGCAATGCAGAGCAAATGAAGCATGTAACAAAATTAAGGTTTCTGGACATCTGTGGAAGAAGAGTGTTTCTTGGTTCTTTTTTCTTAATACACACTTAATGTGGCTGTGCTATACCTTGTAGGAGATGTTGGTGGTAGGGATCTTTGTCAAGGCTTCCAAACTCAATTGCTAAAATTCAAAAGGCATTTCCCTTGTTCCAGAAAACCTGACTGTGCAAGTGCAAGCGTAACACCATGGGTGTACAGGACCTCTCAGCTCCTGCTACAGCTTGCTTTCCTGCCATCCAGAAAATGACACGTCTTGCAGCATGTGACAAGGAAGGGGTGTCGTTCCCATTAGTGGGCTCTGTCACATCCAGTATGTGCACACATGTTGTTCTGCCTTCGCTCTGCTGAGGCTGCTGTTACTTCGCGCTCTCTCAATCAGATGCTGGTAGTGTCTACTGTCTACAGTCATGTGTCACTGCCTGATCATTCTCCCCTTGCCTTTATTTGCCAGTTGTATCCACAGCACAACCCAGTCAGTGAAGCTCTACTTTTTCTTCCCTTCCTCACCAATTAACTGTTTACAGATAAAAATTCTTGCTCATATGATTCAGTTTTGTCCCACGTCTAGTCTCTTTCTCTACATTTTTCATTCATCTTTAAAGCGTCATGCTTTTCCTTTCCTCCTTACTCCTACCTTGCTTTCTCCCTCTGCAGCTCTTCAAACTCTTTTTCACCACAGTAGCAATGTTTCATCTTACTCAAATTCACGTTCCTCATTTGATACACGCTTTTCCTTTGAACAACTTAAGCAACCTATTTCTACGTCTTGCTCCTTCCCACTCAAACAGCCACCTTCTTGCAACTCAGACTGCCCAAACTCTCATAATTTGCCGAGTATCTTTGATGAGCCAAAGTATCCGAGCAGCAACAATGCGTGTTTGGGAGAGGTATCAATTTTGAATTTGAGAGGAATGAAGATGCAGAAGTTATCATCAATAGCAGAAAAGATCACAGCAGGCATTCCGTAACACACGTTATGCCCCTCTTCTGAGGGACATCTTCATTTTCCTCATGGCATCACACCCAATCCTTCTGTCTTTATTTTCATAGCCATTTGAGCTATCCTGACCTTACGTTGTCTATTTTATCTCAAGGTGATACCAGTTTCTAGTTTGGCTATGCAAATCGCATCAATGTCAAACATCTAATATCCAGCTCTCCAATAAAACGTTTTGTCCCACAAGCGGGAAATGATCCAAACCAAAAGCCAATAAAAATTTCTGAGTTCCTTCCTAGAACTGCCTTCTTTTGCAATGCTTGCACTATAGTACATCCAGTTACTGAGTGATGCATCAGTGAATTTGCAGATCTCCTTGTGATTATTTAAGATGCAGACAGGATTCTGGCGATACTTCAAAGGTCAGCGCTGTCACCACAGAAGTCCCTTAGGAGCAAATTTCATTCTCTGATTTGCCTTTTATAGGCAGATCAATCATATAAGACCAGCTCCTGGGGAGGTATTGCTTCTCTGACTGGACCTGTTTGAAACTGCTGCCTCTCTCTTTGGGAGTATAGCTTTTAGTCTCCAGAAAATGAACTTGAAGGAGTAAGTGAAATAAAACTAATGAAGACAACAGAGGAGGCAGCAGTGGCTGACTTTCTTTTATAATGGTAACATTGGGAAAAAAAGTATTGTGACTATGTAGAGGAATTTGGTAAGGACCCAGCAGAAGGATAGAATAGCCAGACTCTCCCCTTACCCGTGATGAACTTGGAGCCCCTTCTTGCCAGTGAAACATGTTGTGGTGCCTGAAGTAGGCACCCGTACTGCGACTTTCAGGACCTGCTTTCTCCCCACTGCATTTTGAGCTTCCAATACACAAAATCAATCTTTACATACATCAGCTACAGCTAAAACCTGAAAATTTGATATTGCTGATACTGTAAACTCTGCTGCTGTATAGAAACTCTGTTTATTCTGCAAAGCCTGCATGCCATGCTAGACTGCCAAATAGTTACAACTGTTTTTTCGTCATATCGCTGGGTTGTAAAGACAGAAAGGGCACCTTAATGAGTCTTCGCTACTGACAGGTTTGTGCAACAACATATGTATCATCCCTTCCATCACACGTTGGCAGAAAGTGGCATGGATATGTAAGCAGAGGCAACAACTATGTCTCCTAATAGCAGCTCTGGCCTCATTCACACTGCCAGCAGTAGCTTCTGTCTATGGATTTAACCAACTAAAACATTCTCCAAACTATTATGCAGGAGGAAAAAAAGGGATAGGGAATATAGCCAACTCGGACATTTTTCTTCCAAAAGTAGACAATTCACAATATTTCAGGGAGGTAACCAGTACAGGAATCTTGGTAGATTTCAATGCCAGAACTATATTACCAAATGTAGTGATGTAACTTGACTATCAAGAAAATTGTCACACGTGAGAAGACATTGCTTCATAGGCAAAACCCCAGAGCGATCACAACTGTGTGATAAGAGTGCTCTTGAGAGCTGGTTTGTGTCAATGATGAAGGAGATGAGTAGCCATGACACGCTAGCTGTTTTAAAAATGGATCTCTTAATAAAATCCCTGTAACATATTCCTATCTTTATACTAGTTTTTCTTGTTGTATGTATCATCTCCATAAGTTAGAGGTTATGGCATATTCTAGTATAGCATTTTTTGTTATTAATTAGAAAGAAACATAGTGGAAGACCAATGACTTTGAACATTTTATCTTGAACCAAATATGCAGAGTACATTAGCTGCTGCAGGGTGGATTACAGGTGATTTGACTGAATTGAAAATATTTAAATATGTAAGAGATTATAAAATATGCCTGATATTCTTGCTTACACTTACTAGCATTCTAGAAAAATAAGTTGTGGGATAAATACAGAAAAATCATCCAAGGGCACAAAGGACTTTTGTCCCATGCATTTACTCCTTTCCAGTGACACACACAGGATAAACAGGTTCTACAATATCAGAGCATGGCACATACTCGTGTAAGACATGTCAAGTCGATGTATCTAAAAAAAAAAATGTCTTTTGCAAAGGGAATTTCTTAAAAGGAGATAACCTCTCCTCTGATGCCAGAAATCAAATAGAAGTCTTAAAAACTAAAGCGCTCTCAGCATAAGCTTCTTGTATGGGAAATTCCATTTGTATTTCTGCTGGTAAAATGGGCTGATCTGGGACCCTAAAGCTGGGAAAAAAAGAAAGCCCAAACCATAAACCACCCTGACAAGACAATAGTTTATTTGTTGAGCCACTGCATTCTTCTAGAATTTAGATGCTAGCTTTTACAGGAAGATGCAAGAGTGAAGAGAACTTACTTCAAAGTTTCAGCAAGGAAAAAGCTCTGCTGTACGTCGTCATATGTAGGAGATGAGGAATAGACATCCTTGACACCAGAAAAGCCACCGCTGACTCGGCAATACTTGTCAATTGCCTGCAAAGAGGAAGGGAAAAGAAAAGGAGAATTCAATTGTAGAGCAAAATTTGGAAACATTAAAGGACCAGGCTTGATCAACAAAGGAGGTAGCTCTTTCCGTGCTGCATTATTCTGTTGTGAATCTCCTTGTCAGAGGATGCTGTGGATGTTAACAGTTTATGCTGACCCAAAAAAAATAAGAAGGGACTGGACACATACAGAAGTAAAATCCCTCCAGCGCTACTAACGACACCACATTTGGCAAACTGCTAGATGCTAAGAAAGTATTCTGGGGAAGCATACTTTCTTTCCTGGATATTTACTGTTGACTGATAGTGATGACAGGACATGGACTCTGTAGACTTTTGCTCTGAGCTGGTATGGCTCCTCATAGGTAACACTGCGTAGAACATCCATTAGTCAATCAACACAACATGTGCTATAAGGTGCATAGGAAGATGACAAACTTCCCTGGATTTTGCAGCTGGAAGAGTCTGAAGAGTTATAGGAACTCTGTGACTAGTAGCTAGTCATAGGGACTTACTGAAAGTAGGAATAAAATACTGTACTCATCTTTAGGGACTGTTGATTTCATCTTATAAACTCTTCTAGCTGCTGCTTTCTCCCCACATTTCCATCTCCTACATATGCTCTTCTCTGTTTCCCCTTTACAGAGTTGAAACTCAAGTCAGCTTGTGTGCTGGACTGCAGAAGAGCTCTTTATATTTAAAGCATGAAGTTTAAATCCACAAACATTCCATGCAGAAAGGGGCCAATGGATCCGTGATTCACAAATCACCCAGCTAGTCAGCTCCAACACAGTACTGCAAAAAGCACAATGGAAGAGGAGGAGACTGGAAAGAACGTGTTAGTAGCTCAGAGCACCTCTTGCCTACGCTTTCATTATTCCATTCACATGCCCGACCTTACAGCACACAAGGATATGAGCCATTAAAACGGGCCCCAAAGAAATGGTTCTGAAGTGATTCACAGGTTATTTGTGCTTCCCTGCTGCTTTGGCAGTGCTTCCTCAGCAGAGACCAACTCTTTTAATAGATTCATGCAGGGACAGAAAAGGCACAGTGATGAAGGAAAATGTTTGGCTCAGGATGTCTGTCATTACCAACTACTGAACGTAGCTACCTCTAGTTCAGTAATCTATGATTCAGCCCATTAGCCTGTATGAAGTTTCTCTCCACATGGTGCTTTAGGCCCAGATTTTTGTTAATTCTGATTTTTGCTAGTTATACTCAATGGAAGCTGAGGGGAGTCAAGGCAGGGGAGCAAATAAGTTTTGAATGATGTCCCTTTATATACAGAGAAAACAAATTCAATCAAAATTAACTCTTCAAGGTCCTTACTATAGCCTTTGCATACAAGAAATACTGGGAAACAAAGGAGAATTTTCCATTGGACACATGCATGAAGAATGCTGGCAGATGCCATCACTGAAATCAGGAGGAAAAGTGAAAAGGCAAATGAGCAAGGTACCTAGGACAGTAAGTCACAGCACATCAGGTACTACAGCTAACCTCCTCCTAGTATACACTCTTACGCTGTAGAAATGTGACGTTGTTCATGGACCAAAGAATAATCCAGACTGTACAAAGTTCTTTCAAATTTCTGAAGACCAAGATTTTTAAAGAAGGAAGAGGAGAGACTGGCAAAAGGATATTACTGGAATGGCTGTGGCTCTAAAGCCTGAGCTTATGCCAAGAAAGGTACAGTCTTTCTTGGCAATATTTAATTCTCATTGTAATTCCTTATCTCAAGTGGAGCTTTCTCCAAGTTCGGATGGAAACACTCCCTTTTTTATTGGGACTTGAGCCTAAAAGGAGAAAGTGTCTGGATGAATTATTTTCAGATCTGGTTACTGGTGCAGGCTAGGGCTTCACTGAGACTGTTCACGTGTTGGGATTTGGGTTGACCAGGTTTTCTCTACAGTCTGGAGAGAAAGGTGTTTGTGACACATCTAGCCCAACAGCATCACACGCATGACAATCTCTTTGTCTGCATGCTCCTGCACACCACAAGTGATGCTAGCTATCTCACATGGCAGCCAAACAAAAAAAAAAAAAGGAAAAGAAAAAAATTAATTGCTTGGCCAACTTCTGAAGAAATAATGCATACGCTGTTTATGGAACCATTTGCACGTTCCTCCCCACAGGTCCTACAGCCGCTAGGCAGGTGTTATATAAAAAAACAAGAGCCAAAGCACTTTGCTTTCTAGGCAGGAAACAAAGTGCCTCCTCTTGCCACTATCCCCTTTTTTATAATACTGCAGAACACGACCTTGTCTGTGCTCTGGAGTGTGGCACGATGCAGGGGGGGGGAAGCTCCAGTGGTTACAATCCTGCCAAAATTTCTAGCATGCAGAGTCTGACCTTGCAGGTGTTCCTCTGGTCAACAATTCAGCAATCCTGACACTGTGTGCCACAGCTCGGACAGGAGAAACTTGCTAGTGATTGTGGCAAAATGAAAAGAAGGAACAAACGGTACCACTATTAAGACATTGTCTCCTTCCTCCTCAAGAATTAAATCCCCAAGTCAGCATAAGAGACACAACTCGTTTATTCCGGAGACTGTAGTTAATACATAGCACTGAGATCCTGCTCTGTGCTGTAGAGGCCTCATGCTTGGATAACTAAGTGCAACACTGGTGAAGCTAGCAGGCCTAGAAGCCTGAAGAAAGAAAATGTGTGATTTATATTTTTTTTTTTTTTCCTCTCCTTACAATTACCAAGTAGTGTTGTATCTTCAAAAATTTCTCCTTGGGGAGACAGACTGGCTAGACTGGAGTTCAGGATAGGCAGAGGATTTATCCTAGTTGATCAGAGATCTATACCCTGCAGGTAGTAATGAACTGTAGAGGAAAAATTCCTCTGAAAGATTGCTATACAGCTATTCATCCAAATACGGATAAACAAATTGTCCTTGATTCAGAGGTGTACAGAACTTCAGGACACTGTCCGAAAAGTTTGGTGCTGTAGACAAGTTGCTTAAAAGGCACTTGAAATTTGCCGTGTTCTGCCTTCACACAGATCTCAGAGTACTTGGTGTATAGGCATCTATTTGCCACCTGGATACTCTTTGACTCAAGAGCTGAAGACCAGTTTCCTTGATAAAATGATGCTAAATTTATTGCACCCTAGAATACAGGGAAGTCCTAGATGACTGGAAGGGTATCAAGGCAATGCTACTATTATGAGGCATCGGCAGGCTGAATAATTTTAAGATGGCATACCTGATGTTAGTCCCAAACAATTACAGCAACACATGTAAAAAAATACCGAAGAATAAGAGGATAATTGACACCAATCAGCATGGTTTTATAGAAAACTATCTTGCTCACAAGCTTGATTTCATTCTTTGAGGTCTACAAGTTGGTAAATAAAGGTAACTGCAGAGGTGTAATAAACTTAAATGTTTCTAAAGCAATTGACATGGTACCGTAAGACTTTATGATAAGACAAAGCAGCACTATACCATATCAATATCACTATCTTAATTTAAAACTGACTGACAGTGCTCTAAGAATGAACTGGCAATGTAAAATCATCAACAAATAGAGCTGCTTCTCACAGAAATCCACAAGGAGCCGTCTGAAGTTTTATCAATCACTGCAACACTGCTGCTGGCAAAATGACATAGCTAAATAACAGCGGTCAGTGTAGTCTGGTAGTAACTGGGGCCCAAACTAAGTGAGTTTCATATAACCAGGCGCATAATCCTAAATCTAGACATAAAGGCTGTGTAATTGCAGAACCAGATTAGCCTGCAAAGTAGAGACACTTAAAAGAATTCAGTGGCCATATGAGACAATCCAGTATGAGCTCCGGCTAGGATGTTGTGGCAGGTGCACACACAGGGATAGTAAACAGTAGCAGGGATATAATTTTACTTTTGCACAGGGCTGTGCGTAAAGACAAAACTGGAATATGCAATTCTAGAATTCATTTTTAAAAAAGGACGATGAACTGACGTGGGTGCAGACATTTGGAGAAAATGCTTTACAATGGGAGATAATACAATTTGTTTAGCATCTTAAGTAGACTCAATAGTAAGCTTATTACAATCTATGAAAACTCTTTGGAAAGAAAACATGGGGGAATAGAAGACATTTTAATATGGTATAGGAAGTCATAGGAAAATCCAGTGATTGGCAGCTGAAACTAGACAAATTCAAATGGGAAATAAATCTCGTATTTTTAACAGCACAAGTAATTAAATAATGGAACAAACTACCAAAAGAAGTGGATTTTCCAGTTCTCTTTATTCAAATCAAGAGTAGAACAGAAGAATATGCAATAGTGTACTCTTGCCAAATACACGTGTCTTGGCTCAGAAATGATGCAGTGTGACATTTCTGAGCCTGTGACATACGGGGAGGTCAGAGTTGATCTAAATTCTTTGGAACTAAAATTGGAGGTGCCTCTAGATCAGACCCCAGCTCCCTCAGTTCCTCTGAGGGTGGTTTTGTGGTTGCATGTGTGGCTCTTCTTGACTATGCCAACAACATGCTCATAAAAACTATGCCAGTTTCTTCACCAGCTTACCTCCCCAAAGCACCTCTCTGTGGTACTCACAGCTTCCAACCCATGAACTGTGAACCCATGTTTCACCTCCAACCTATGCCTGGCTCTTTTCTGTCTACTTTGCTTCACTAAGTAGAGAGCTGTAGGTCTTTCCACTCCATCTTACTGTCAATCCTCAAATTGCCTGAAGTTAGCCCGAACTTGAGGTCTTGTATATTATTTTCACTGTAAGCAGAAACTCTGAACGAACTCTGCAGCCTCTGTGGTGCAATCCTACTTAGTCAGATACGGAAGTCCCCAAACAGTTGAACCCTTCATTCACACGGCTTAGATTAGTAATTGGCTTTACATGCCTATTGTGAAGTGGTGGCTCTTACTGCTTTCAAATAATTAGCCTAAGAAGGATTTTAGTAATTTTCTGTATTTACCCTGAATATCTTGCATGCGTATTTCTGTAATACTTCAGCCAGCCCCCCAGCATACCATCATCCAATTTGGCTGGACCGATACAATTGAGATGGATGTTGTCTCTAGTACTAAGTATAGTATTAGGGATAATTAGCCTTTTCTTATTAGGAAAGAGATAGAGACCCTGTCACAGGGATTTATGATCACTGAGGGAATGTAAGATTCAACTTCTTGTTTTTTCCCCACAGACATTGGATTTGGAGAGATGTGACAAAACAGGCCTTGGTCAAAGCACAACACCTGCACTAAAATGCCCAGGTTTTGTCCAAAAATCTAGATAATAAAGCCAAAAAGAAGCTGCCAATGGTGAAATAGATAAAGAAAGTACAGTACAAAGATCTGCATACACACACAATCCAGCCCTCTGTGCAAATTCCCATTGATAAAAGGCAGAGAGAGATCTGGGCTGGGAGTGCTAAAGAAACTTAAGTAATGCAGTATACTTAAAAGCCAGGTGGTTCTGCAATGTATCCTGGATCATCTCTGAAGACTTCTTAAAATGACAGAAGCAGACCTCTAACGTATCAGTGAACTAACCCAAATCCATTCGGGTAGGGACGTATTCATCCATTCAAAGAAGCAAACAGGGGAGACCACCAAGAACTCAGTCATCAAACACCAGGTTACACCAGGTTCAATGTAGAAAAATAAGACTGTTTAGAATTCAGAAACAAAACTCAGTTTCCCCAAAAGTTTAAAAGAACTACTAGATTTCTGATGAAGAAACTATCATTCACCATGAGAAGTCTGTAATACAGGTTTCAAAGTATGCTTCAGTGGTTGAAATGCAAAAGGAAAGCAAATACAGACAGTGTTGTACAAGTGCAGCAAGCCAACTGCTCTGCGTGTCATACCAGATTCTTCTCTATTTATAAATGGAGGAATAAACACAACCAGAGCTGTGTGTGGTAGGGAAGAAGGGAAAAGTAGTGAGTAGGTGTGAGGAGTAAACACAAGAACTTATTATCTATATAATAAACAGAACAGAAAACCCTGGGGAACAAAAAGCTTCCCAAGCTTCTGTGGTATTATGATGGTGGGGGAAAGAAAATCTGTAATTGTTGGAGGGAGGGGTATGCAAAACCATTTACAAAGAGTTCAAAAAAGTTTTACAGCTATATTGGATAAAGAAACTCTGTATTGAGGAAGCAAGCAAAAAAAGGCACTCTGTAAGGACAGAGGCAGTTAAGCACACGGGCTGCTTGATTTACACAACTTTGATGCAGGTTGACAGAAGGATAAAATAAAATCCTACCCTGCACACAGAGAAAATTAGAGGCAGAGGAGGAGGAAGGGAGGGTTTGGTTTGAAAGCATTAATGGGAACCAAGATATGAAGGCAAATGGAGAAAACTGAACAAAATGCAATTCAAAGACATGTTTTGCAGTGTGCTTAAGAGGCAGATTCTGGCCTGAAAAATTTACATTTGTAAATTCTTTAACCTAGTACAAAGGACCCAATCTCAGCTTGGATCATCCAGCCATGGCTTCTGACAGGAGCTGGTGTTAGATCAGCAAGCATTTGTAGTACACAGGATGGCAAGGAGTAGGTTACTAAATCTGTTTCTCTGTGATTTTAGAAACATGCATGGTTTGGACAGGAGAGATGATGTGACTCAATGTTTGATGTTTTGGAGAGAGCGGCAATGCATTCTGGAATACAAATGTCACAAATGTGGAACCTCTCTTTAGAATACCATAAAGTTGGTTATAACAAAACAGTCTACAAGACAAAACCTAACCAAGACTAAGACACAATCTTAAAATACTTGGACTCTTCTACGTGACTGTAACTGTGCTGAGGGAAGGATAGGGATGAGCTCAGCTAAATATTCTGAACCTGCCTTGACTATCTTCCACCTGATGAACGGATGTACACTTCTCAACAGATCTCTTGCTCCAAGTACTTTTTCTGGGTCTCTTGCCTCTGGAGCAAAACTGGTTTTCACCTGCAGAATAAAGTTTCTGCAGGCTCTTGGTTCATCTCTTCCTTTGCTCTCCCCTCATCTCCTTTGGCTGTACTCAAAATATTTCATTAGTGTCTTGTTATCTTTAATGTTTATTCTCACCTCCGAAACTGGCTTTGAGCTGTGTTTCCAAAGACTGCTGGAGCTGTAGCAAGGAAGCGGAGGAGCTGCAGTAATCCAATGGCCACTCAGATCTGGAAGATGACCAGAAACTGCTTGGCCAGCAAATGAGTTTTGCACGACCCCAGTACAGACCAGTAGGTGGAAGCAGTGAGAAACGTAAGACCAGAAAAGGCTCACAAGTTCGGCCCTCAGAAGCATTTAAAAGGAGAAGTCTTTTGGGGATTACAAATAATTTTTACAATTAGAATGTTATATTGTCATGTGAAAATGAAGCCTAGTTATTCATATAGCCCATAATCTATCAGACAAAGGAGTTATCCATCTATGTCTTGTCTGTCAGAAAAGGACCTGGGGGTGCTGGTTGACAGGCGGCTGAACGTGAGCCAGCAGTGTGCCCAGGCGGCCAAGAAGGCCAATGGCATCCTGGCCTGTATCAGAAATAGTGTGGCCAGCAGGAGTAGGGAAGTGATCGTGCCCCTGTACTCGGCACTGGTGAGGCCGCACCTTGAATACTGTGTTCAGTTTTGGGCCCCTCACTACAAGAAGGACGTTGAGGTGTTAGAGGGCGTCCAGAGCAGGGCAACGAGTCTGGTGAAGGGTCTGGAGAACAAGTCTTATGAGGAGCGGCTGAGGGAACTGGGACTGTTTAGCCTGGAGAAAAGGAGGCTCAGGGAAGACCTTATC
>NW_008796114.1:1445238-1446501 GCF_000699145.1 Aptenodytes forsteri
CTTTCCTGAAAGAGTGGTTAAACATTGGAACAGGCTGCCCAGGGAAAAGGTTGAGTCCCCATCCCTGGAAGTATTTAAAAGACGTGTAGATGAGGTGCTTAGGGACATGGTTTAGTGGACACGGTGGTGTTGGGTTGACGGTTGGACTCGATGATCTTAGAGGTCTTTTCCAACCTTAATGATTCTATGATTCCATGTTCAAAGGATGAATGAAGGAAGGCCATGAGCACAGATCTGTGTTGAGAGTCTTACAATGAATTTGGGCTTCTGTAGACCAGTACAAGCATTTCCAATGAGAAAGACTCAGAAGCATTTTCACACTCGGGAATTTGATTAAAACATACAACAACTAGATTTAAACCCAGGAAAGCAGCTATACAAAAAAAAGCAATAATGTCCAAAATACCTTAGCAACAATTTTTAAGTTCTGCCTCACGTGCCATTACTTATTCACTTCCCTTTCTGGTCTACTTCTAGTGATGGAATTTTCTGTTATAATTGAGTAAATCTAAACCAACTGGCAATTTTTTTTCCTCAAATCAGGCAACTAAGGAAAGAAAGACCCATGATACCAACCCACGTATACACGCTATCTAGTCTACAAACCATCTGAGAACCGTTGTCCTACCACTTGTGTTTTAATAGCTGACCAAGAAGGAACTGTAAGAACAGCTTTGTCTTTTAATCTAAACTGAGTGCTAACACATGCTTAACAAAGTTATTTATAATATGCTTTCATTTCCCAGGATAAATTACCTATCCTGGGGGCTGTGGACTACTGATAACAGTAGGAGTTATCAGAATCCATGTCCAGTGGATTCCATTTCCATGCCTAAAACCCATCAGCTGTATAATGCTGAACACGTTTCTCATCTGTACATCTGATTCAGCAGTTGCAAAACAGGAATAACTGTGTGCACCCCCATATGTACCCTGGTTTACAGGAACTCGTGAAAATCAATTACCATTTGAAGTGTTTCAGTACCACAAGATTAAAGTGCCTCAAAAGGAAAATACATAGAATTAATTTACTGACAGATAATTAATACATTCAGCTGTGTTGCCTCCCAGCCCCACTGCCTGTACTTGGGATCATGGGTGAATCTCCACATATACCAGTAGGTCTCAATCACCTCTGGTCTTAGGATGTAATACTTCTCGTTCTGCCGCACTGCCACCGCCTCTACGCCACCATCAAATTTGAATGCTTCTGGACCCAGCTTTAATGCTGCAGAGGAAAGGGGGGGGGGGGGGGGGGGGGGG
>NW_008796114.1:1446827-1461785 GCF_000699145.1 Aptenodytes forsteri
TATTTGGAGAGGGGGGGGGGGGGGGGGGGGGGGGGGGAAGGAAAAAAAAATTATTCCTTACCAACCTTTGCAGGAAGGGTGGCTAGGAGACTGCTATATCCCAACCATGTGAGAAAAACAGAAACTAGCTTGTCTTTAAGCAGTCTCATAAATATTTCCTATTGTTGAGGCCTATAATTTTCCTTATGAATAATTTATCCAATTCCTGATAGTGAGAAAACTACCTATCTTGACAGATGTACAGTAATCCTTTTGAAAACTAATGAAACGCTAAGAATATAAACACATGAACACATTCAATTATAGGATAAAATTAAAGTGACCGACATTGGTTCTTTACAAGCAAAAGAAAAAAAAAAAAGGGTCAACAGAGGTTTTGATGTCCTTTGATCCCACCCAGCACAGTGGGAAAAGATCTTAAAACAAAACCAGGTACCACCATCTCAAATAACCTGCACCTTTATCCAAACTCTCTTGGTTTAGGGAAGTGCTGTCAGGCCACCGTAACTGAAGTGCTTCATAACATGATCCTCAAGTAAAGGGTTTATAACTAGGCAATGAAAACTTAGCCACACCTGAAAATAAATCTCTGAACTAAGAGATCCACTATTTCAGCCCTTAAAGGAAGCTGTAATGGCCCTGTGCCAGCACCTGGAAGACTATTCATGTAAGAAGGAGGTACCTGTAGAAAAATTGTCTATAATATGAAGATGCAATTACTTTTTTTTTATTATACAGCTACACATTATTCCTCAAATTTGACACAAATAATGCACTCTTATCTACAGCTGCACCCCACCCTTTGCTTTGGCAGAGAATTTTTAAGTTGCTGAACTTTGAAGCTGCACTTGAGCTTTAAAAATTATCAAAGCAATTAATCATGTAATTCCTATGGGCTAGAGGCTCAAATTAACCATGGTCTCATGAGTCTGAAAGGGGAACCTTATATGAGCACCTCCCAGTGTGTGCCCCAGCATAAAATGTCCAAAAAAAGTTCCTTAATCTTTGTGTTTCAAGGGAGTACAGCTCTGGATGCCAATAGAAAAAAGCACCACACTGCTTCAGCCACATGTGTGGTAAGGAAAACTCCATCAAGAAATGTTTGATACTTCTTTCAAAATGGGCCATTTTACCAGTTTCAGTAAAAAAAATTTACAGATTTTACTGCAAAATCAATGAGATTAGATACAGAGTTCTACCTATCCAAAATTAAGAAGATAAGGATGGCCATACTGGACCAGGTGGAAGTTCTGTCTGGTCCAGTATCAAGTCTCCAGCAATGACCAAAATCAGACAAGGATGGGGAAGAGGAAGAACAGGCCAAGTATATGAGATACTTTTTTCCAGCTTCTCTACCAGCCTCCAATTTTTCTGAGCTCAAGGCTTCTCCCAAACTAGACATACTTTTTTATGTGGTCAGTAATTCTTAATAGATTTATTTCTCAAGTACTTATCTGGTGTTTCCTTGAACCTGTATAAGCCTTAAGCATCCAAAACAACCTCTGCTAAGGAGTTCCACATCTCTAATACCTCTGGCGTAGAACCTTTCTCTGCAACTCTTCCAGTTCTACTATATTATTTGTGAAATGAGAGGACAAGCCTGAATACAGCACTAAAAGTGTGGACAAGATTAATACAGTGACATAATGACATTTTCTATTTTGCTCTTTCTCACTTTGTTTTTCCTGACTGCTACTGAGCTGACATTTTCATATCTCAAGAGCAATTTCCTGAGTTGTAATGGTCAGTTAAGAGCTTATCATTTTATATGTGAGGTTAGGAATAATTTTTTCATAGGTGCCTCACTTTACATTTAATTACACCAAATTTAATTTAGTAATTTATTATGCAATTACTCAACCTCTTAAGGTCCTTGTGTAATTTTTCAGCTTTCTTTCATCCTTGCTATCCTGAATAGCTTTTTTTTTAGTTATTATCAGCACGCTTACCTTACTGTTCCTGCCCTTTTCCTGATCATTTATATATGTGTATATATGTATATATTTTTATTTATATATACATACACATATTAAAATATAAAATGTAAATATACTATACATTTATACACATCTGTACACATAAAGATGTATCAAATATATTAGAGTACCACTGGTTAACCACCATTCATCCATTGCAAGAACTGACTATTTATTATACTGCCCTATTTGTTATACTACAACCATTGTCTTTTCTCCATGCAGGTACTTGCTGTTTATGCTGTAGCTGCTTAATATCCTTAAAGGGCCTTAGTAGAGGACTTTTGAAAAAGCCTTTTGGAAATCAGGTAAACCATGTCAGCTGTATTACTCTTATCCACCAAAGAAGCTGGATTTCAGGCAGTTCTAGGGATGTATCATCTACAGAAACTGTGACACCTTCTCTTGCTTTGTAGCCTGCTGGTGCATTAAATCTTTAATTATTTACTCATATTTACTTCTAATGTTATTGGGCACTCCATCCTTGGGTGGTATAATTTTTTGGGTGACCCTTGCATATCGTGACAATCTCACTGAATTTTCATCTGAAACCAAGGATGTAAAATTAATCACAGCACTTCTACTAATAGCTGACTAAAATAAAGAAGCTACTATGAACATAGTACCTTTCAGGGGAGCATTCTTCTAAGCAAAGAACCATCTAAGGCCATTTTACAATGCTATAGTGGTCACACTTTAATCCGGATATTTTAGTATTAATGGGGCTGGTAGGCTATAGTCTAGGCAGGGAGAACAGATGAGAAACAATTTCACATCATAGTGCAAAATTGCAAAGCTAAACCAGTACCATTTAAAAAGAGATTTTAACTGATTTAAAGTTGACTTCAATGAGAGCTGTATTTAGCACTGCTGAAAATAAGGGCAAATCCTCAGACTTCTAGATAAATATTTATGTATCTAATTTTAGAAATAATTTTGAAAACATTGTTTAATTTTTTGTGTGTTCCTTTAAGACTAGAGTCAATCTAGCAATAAATTTTCTGAAAGTAAGAAAGGATTCATAATTATAATAATACTTTCTAGGCTCTAACTCATACAAAATTTGAGGAAGAGAACCTCCAAAATACTTTTGTTTGAGACTCTCTGAACCATTCCATCAACGTACATTGTTATTTTATACTTCTCATGAAAACAAGTAATTATTCTTGTTTCTTCATCTTTGCCTGTTTAGCTGCTTACTGAGAGTCTTGGGACACAGACAGCATCTACTCATACCCTTACAATGTCTCAGCTGAAATCTTAGTCATCTGGCTTATTCTGCATTGGAATTGTCACACATATAAGAACAGCTAAAGCTGTACCCAGATTCTGAGGACAGTTCTTGTCAAGAAACTTTAAAGACGTGCAAAAAACTTCATCCTAAAATAACCTGCCTGTAGTCAGTCAATACTTTACATACTATCAGCTAATGGCTGGGAAAATTCTTATGTATAAGGGATGGTGTATTTTACTAAAAATAGTGTGCTATAAATCAGCACATGCTGCCATCTATATAGGTAATTTTGCTTATTAATCTAACCTCTACAATACCTATGAAAGCTAATTATTCAGATTGATTTGTTAGTGGTCTTTCTGTTCTTTCAATTTCATTGGACTTTTTTTTTTTTTATCATTTATGGATTTCACTTTACCACGTTTCTCAGTGGTACATGTTAAGCATGTAAAACAAAGAACTGATTCCCAGCAACCGGAATACCTCAAGATGTGCAGTCCACACACAAACTTAAACATTGAGAAACCTTGCACCATAAGCACATGAAGCTGTATTCTTTTTGCCTTACCAGTGCCACTGACAGCATTATGATTCCTTGTGCTGTGCTGGTACATGAGCACACAGATCAGAGCATGCCCTCTATCTTTGGTTCTCTCAATCTTCTCTCCAAATCGAGAGCACACTGGACTACAGAAAAATCTTGAAATCTACTGTCATAGCATGGGAGATTTAGGATGACTGCAGCAATAATCTATCAATAGGTTACGGTACAGAAAAAAGCAGAGTAGGTAGGAAGCAGAGGCATGTGTAGATTACACATCACAAGACTATTCTGGTTACAGTTAAGTTTTCTGACTTTGACCATCAATAAGACTTTTCAAATCCTTGGTGTTCCCAAGGGGTGCCACATGCATCCACAGTTTCCTGAAGAGAGGAAGAGCCTCGGAGGTGTCATGCCAACCAGTTCAATGGATCCTGGAAACGCAAATCCCTTGCTCAGAGGCAGATCAAAATCACGCAAGTAACAATGTCACATGTAGACAGACCACCTTACATTTGGACAATGAAACCTGGGCCTGATGTGAGAAAATAGTGTGTGTAGGATAGCAACATTTTCTCAGGGGGTAGGTCTGGAATGATCTTGATCCCAAAAAACAGCAGCGTGTCGACTGAGTTTAACTGTCCAAAGCTAAAAAGTCCCAAGCTAACCTGAAGGGAATGATTAACCTGCTTTTAATTACTCAGTCACTTGGGTAACAAAAGCAGATACTTTCACCCAAGTTGGGTTACTATGATGGCCAGGTACCTTATGAAAAACCTCTGATCTGTACAGAAGTCAAGCAACTGACTTTTGAACCGGAATGGGTCTGTTTCTACCACAAGACATACCTCCTGTTATCTATTTTGACTGAGATGTAGAACAAGGTATCCTTGAATTCAAGAGACAAAAGTCCTCTCCTCTCTGTAGAGCCTCCATCACCATCCTGAACTGAGCTTACACATGAACACATGCAGTCCTCTAAGTCCAAAATGGGGTCTTACCCTTCCTCCACATCTGCCTCTATGAAAAAACTATTCATCTTAGTATTGATTAATCCTGACTAAAGCAGCAGCAACTACCTAACACCATTATCGTTTGTAATGAGGAAGAAACTGAGTCATGTGGGCTGAGATTGAGTATCTTTGCTTGACCCAGCAAGACATGTAGGTGCAATAGGCTGTGGCCTCTCTAAGGTAGCTTCACAGATATGAGGTTGGTCTTATTTATATGTTGGGAGATGTGGCATGGTGTCATGCCAGCAACAATGTCCAAAAGGTGATGGTGTGCTTTAACTTGTGCCACACTTTCAATCAAGTTAAGAAATGTCCTAAAGTCTTCAGCAAGCCCCAATGATGCACTGTGAGCATCCAAAAAACCTGCAAGGGATCACCGATACACATTCCAGGGGACTAAGGAATACCCAAAATGTCAGTAGAAAGCTCTCACTCCAATGATGCCAAGACTAAGGCAAATAAATTAGTCTACAACATTACTGTGCAAATCTGTGACTGCGTGGCAACTTTTGCTGGTTACATGGCAAAGTGATTGCTGTTGCCAAAATGGAAAGAAAGGATGGGCAGTGGAGGATATTTTTTCCACCAGTAAAGAGGTGAAAAAGCAGGATGCTTTTGTATCTGCAGGGTGGACCTCAATCCTCCCCCAATAATTTGTGGCAAAACACGCATCTTTTCATCATGCGTCTGGGGAACCTAAAAGAAGTATTTGAGTTGGGGAATGGGTTACAGTATGTTTGGGAGCACTGTAACCCAGCTAAGCTTGTGTGGGATTCTTGCAATACAATCCACTCCTCCACCTGACAGCTGGGAGAGGAGTGTATAACTGCCTGCTGGGACACCAGCTCCTAAACACCATCTACTGCTGAGAGCACAAACTGGATGGCGACAGAATGCTTGACATCGAGGGGTAGACCAGAAAGCGGAGAAGGATTCATAATGGCCTAAGACCTCAAGGGTCTCAGAAGCCATCCAGAGAAGCAAATGCATCCAAGGGACCAGAGAGATGGTCTTAGAAAGAGAGTCTGGGCAATCATAATTCAACAGGTGACTTCTCACATCAATTGTCATAACTTCAGTCCCAAAGGCAAGTAAATGAATAAGAGAGGCAAACAGACAAGACCAAGTGAAAGGGCTATATTAGCTTGACAAAATATGTAAAGTCTTGTTTTGTTAAAGAAGGCTGAAGTCACCACAAACACTCTGCCTTATAGAGGGTGACTGAGTTTTGTCTGAAGACATAGGGTAATGTATGAGAGGGGAAAGTGATCTGAGAGGATACTATTATTGCCTTAAAAAATCCTAATACATCAAGAACCTCCAGTCACAAATGTCATGGCAGAAAATCACCTCAATGCTAAATAGGCATGTGGACGGTCACTGCAAGACGAGCATTTTACTTATTACCACACCGGCAAAATCTGTCCAGATCAAAGTTACTCCAATGGCATTTATCTGAAAACTCAGAAGTCCTGGACCCTAAATCATCTGTCATGTCACCATGTTTGTTTATTTATGCAAGACATGGAAAGCATGGTTTCAAACCAGAATTTCAGGAGATGGTATTCCATGATTTATATGATAACATTATTGTAAAGACAGTAGCAAATGTAGAATTTAGTTTGCCTGAAGCTCTCTGAAATATCAAATTCTCTTTTTTTTTTTTTAAACAGGCTTTCATACCTGCAATATGTGCAACAGGTTGCTGACAGTTGACAATATAATGCTCTTCTTTTCCAGAAGTGCTTTTATTCTGTGAAATTCTGTTTCGATTTTCCTGAGACTGGACCCTGAAACAGCTTTTTTTTTTCCTTATGCTCAGCCCTTATGGAAATTTAGGTTGCTTCATAAAGTAGTATTTTTATACTAGAATATTATAAACCCAGGCATATACTGCGGTTTATTATGAGCAACCCTGGGAAGACACAGGAAAGGACAGCTCTGGTTGGTTTATCTGAAGAAGAGAGCTCTCTATCCTCAGCACGCAGCCTCAGCACATTGCTGTCTCCTCTGGGGACACCAAATGGTGCAAGAGTTCTCCTACGTCTACAGGAGAAAGAGATCAGGCTCTCCCCTTTGCTGACTGAAACATAAACTTATCAGCTGAACCAGGATGACTGTCTGCCCTCTGAAAGAGAGTTTTTCTGCAACCAGCTAGTTTTGTCATTAAAGTGTACAATTATGTCTCAAATCCTGCTGTTAAAGCATAATGAAGAAGTTGACATTTTGCACGTAACGGTTCTTTATTTTCTTTGAAAAATCAGCCCAGGCAAAAAAAAAAAAAAAAAATCAAACAAAAAATCCACATTCCTGAGATTGCATGACTGAACAAAAGAAAACTAGGGCATTGCAAATTTATAGCTGTCTGTAAAACTTTCAGTCTGTTTCTTGCATGTGTGTGTTCTTATACAGTCATTAAATATGTAACCAAAACGTTTATCCCCCACATCTTTTGGCGTATTTAGGGTACAGAATAAACATCTGAAGGAATAAAATTAGGACTGCACAAACAACTGTAAATTTAGCATTGCTTATTCTTAAGTGTCAAATTAAAAGTTTAAATGCAGTTTTTCAGACTGCAACAATAGCTACTATGTCCTACCTTTTTCCTTAAGTATCCTTATACTTTTTCCTTCTCCTTTTTTTTAATGCTGTTGCTACCCAGGTAAAAGTATCACTTATGTGACTGAAATCTTTAAAATGACAGGCAATTATACAATGATACTGAGTAATCCTATAAATAAATACATGAATTCTCGTCTTAAAACTGCCTGAGTTTTAGTTACCATTACTTCTACTAGGAAGTTATTTCAGAAGCTCACTCCTCTGATGGCTACACAAAGCCATTTCCAATTTCCAACCCACATTTATTCATGGCGAGCTTACAAATCTTGCTCTTGGTAGAACTGCGTTGTTTATAACTTAAAATAAATCTATTTCTTTTCAGTGTTTACCCCTTGAGATGACAACAAATTTATTCCTTTTGGCATTATTTTTCTAGTCTGAGCAGGCCGACCTCTCTTATTTTCCCATTGTAAGATAAAAGCTCTGTCACTCTAATCGTTCTGTTGGTCCTTCTCTGCATTTGTTCTGCTCGAAATTCAGATTTGTACAGTGTATTCTGGATGACAAATTATACGTGTCTTCTAAGGCATTGTTAATATTCTCTAATCTCTGCTGAAAATTCTTCACCTGATACAGACTAGGACTGCACTGGTATTTTTCAATTCCCAGTTTAGAGAAAGAGCTCCTGCCTTTTTTCTAGTGAACTACTTATTTCTGACAGTCCAGTCCTCAAGATCTTCCTGTTTACTATTCTGAGACTCTTCTGTTTTAATTGTGTCTTATGACTTTACGGGTACTGTAAGTGTAATCAGCACACTTCAACTTTATGCATCAAGGTCACTATTAAAGATGTAAAATAAACCTGGTCCAAAAGACTGAACTTGAGAAAATTCCAGCCCAACAGTGAACTCTGATATTGCTTCCTCACTAGTCAGGTCTTTGGCCATCTCTCAGTTTGCATACTAAACTTCATCCTCTCTAGTTTAATTGTACTTACCCAGAATGTACTATCAGTAAAAGCACTAAAAGGTGTATTTACAAATTTTTCACTCTACATAACCGTAAGAACAGTATATATGAAATGAAAAACTGCCCTATATATCTGGAAGAACAAGACTTCACACACACTCCTTCCTCCCTGCACCCATATAACCTATCTTAGCTGACTGATCCAAAAATAGGGATAAACGTGCCAGAAGGAACCACATAAAGTTTGGTTTTACATTTACTCACCATGATGTAGATCAGAAGTAAATACATGGATGTTAAAAAAATTATACTGGTATAAAACCAGTGCATGTTAGACAAGGCATAGGTCCATAACAAATCTTAAAAATAATTACAACAATTTCTTTATTTCAACTACAGAAATAACTAGATTAGCAATGTATCTTACTTGTTCTGTCATATGACTCATGACATGTATGTGCAATTTCAGCTCCAAGCTGCAAATAATGTCCAGCTTTATCATCTCTGGAACCATCTGCTCCAAGGGCAAACATTCCCCCTGCAAAACAGGTCAAATGGCCCATCTTTCTTTCAAGGTGCCCGTTCTTCCACTCCCCAATGAAGGTCAGTCCTCCATTGGACTTTCTGATGAGATGTTTTTCTATGGCCTACAAGAAGATTAAGAGAACTTTCAAATACTGTTTCACATTCAAGTTTTACATACTAACTCTCCTTCAAAGAATAAAGTATTGTTTTCAAAACAAAAAGAATTTTCTTCTTTCAAATTCACTTCTGAGCACTACAGGAACAAACAGCTATAAGAATCTAATTTCAATGTACACAAAAAATTACCCTAACTGCTAATCGATGCTAATGAGTTCAAACATAGGAAAATCACGACATAGATAACATTGCATTTTTAGCTGAGAATTCAGCACATATTTTATGGTTCAAACAATGTTTGTCTACCTGTTAACTCTGAGAAGTAGCTATTTGTTCTGCTGTACAGTCTGTGTGTACTCAGAAAAATACATCCATGTTGGAAACTTTTGGTCAGCAACATATGTAAAGGCAGCACCTATACTGTCAGTCTTTAATAGATAGTGATAGGAATGCTCCAGCCACCTTCTAGCTGCTTCTCCATAGCAGCTTTCTGAATGCACATGGTCAAAGATGGGTAAGGGTTAGAGCAGCTGTTCACAAAAAACATTATTATTTTATAGGTGAGGCAACTGCTACTTTTTCTTTGCACATTTGTACCAATATACATTGTTGCTTGTGACTTATAAATGGTATTCTTCTGGTAGCAGGAAGAACAGCTGACCTAACTTTCCAAAGTTTGCAAACTACACAGAACAACACATTTACTTAAGACTCTTTCAGAGAGGTTCACAATCCCCACCAATCTACTGCAGTACTTACTGTCTTCAGCATTAGACAGTTTTTCTTGTAACTAGAATCTCGTTACAGTTTGAGTCCTATAATAATAAAGACAATTATCTTCTTTACCATGGAGACATTATTCCTATCTTCTTTCCAGAAATCTCCTTTGTACGTCCACACATAACCATCTGATGGGTTCACAACTTCCTTCAAAGTGCATGACCTGTAACTGGTCAGAGTACTCCAAGGCTTATTAGAGTTGAAGGATTGAAGTGTCATTAAAAAGGCATTTACTACTCTCCTTGCCATCCACAAGATCTATTACAGAAGTGAATTACTACCCCTCTCCATTACTTTTCTGATACCTACAACAAATTACACCCCAAATGTCCACAACTGTATTTTGCACTAAAACTAGATATACTGAGAACACACAGGCAGAGGATCCTGCATATAATGAAAGCAGTTATCGTGGATGTGGAGGTCACGTCTGCTGCACACAGTTGTCTCCTTGCTATCTACACAGTGCAAACTATGCAGTTCGCTACAATACAGATTCAAGCAATAAATACATAGATTAATCAGCTTGCAACTTCTAATTCAGGTTTAAAACTGGACAGTGAAATAGCTTTTCCCTCTAAATAAAAGTGAGACTGTCTTTTGTTTTCAACAAAATGGACAAATGAAAAGCTTCAAGCTCTTCTGTGACTGTAGTAGGTATTTCAACTTTTTTTTTTTTTAAGCTGATGTGTAAGTGATACAGGACTGTTAAAGCAGCTGTACTGAACACAGCAATATTTGATAACATTGAAGTCCTCCATCCAGGTACTGAAATAACATCTGACAGCTTTCCAAAGTTTTCTTCAACAAAAAACTTTTCTAAAAACAAAATTATTGAAATCACAGTTAGAAAAGGCAGAATTTGTAGGATTAGGAGCCTCATCTGGGGAAGACGATAATATAAACAGTAATCTGAAATAGTTGTGTTTCTGAATATGTATGTGTTTCTGTATGGTTTTCTGAATATGTTCCTGACTTGAGATGCTGCAGTGCTTGCATGCTTGAATGGTTATAGTGATGTGAATCTACACCTCAGCCATGTAGCCAGTGAAGATCTGGCAATCCCCATACGGCCAAGGTGAAGGTACTAGCTAAAAGCCAGTGCAGTGGGTTACAGGGAGAAGACTGCATTATCATTGGTAGGGCCCTGCTCCTTACTTGCACTTGGAGCCATCATTTGGATGGTGAAATTTCTCCACTGCCCTCTATTGAGCCTGTGCGTTCTGAAGGTAATGGAAGAGAAGTGCTGGTCTTCATTCCTGTTGGGTTAATTCCTTCACTAATACTACTGACAGATCAGAAGTTTATCCCTGTGGCACGATCCAGCGAGAAAAATGCAGAAATAACTGACAGAGCAGAAACCAGTAAGTCTCTGACAGCTGCCAGAGTGGTGGTCTAACAATCACGCAAACTGGCATTGAGGACTGGTGTGATACCGTGGCTTCTGCTGCTAGGGAGCCTGATGTGGTTAACCGTACAAGCCTCATTTGTTCTGAAAGTACTGGTATAGGAAAGATTGGATCTGCTGAAAATTCTGCCACTGAAGATGATACTAAGATCTATAGCATTAGCCCTGTTGCTTCAATTATCCTAGACTGTGACAAAACTGATGTCATGATGATTATAGGATTTTTTTGACCATATGGTACATAAAAGTTGAGTTCTTTTTAAAGGAAAGCCATTTTTACTATGAAGAGCAAGAAGGCTTAAAAGGGTTTGGATTATTTATTTCCTGGGGGAAAACATTTGTTTTGCAAATGTTGTGTGAAATTCCCTTTTGAGTTATATCTTTCTGTAATTTCATAACTGTTGAGGAGTAAATGGTTGCAGGAGCATTTCCAGAGTGACAAAATCACTGTGGCTGGCACCAGGAGAGCCAGCAAAGGCCAAATTTATGCACTTCTCCGTGAGCTACTCCCTTTGTCATGATGTATAGGATTTTTTTGACCATATGGTACATAAAAGTTGAGTTCTTTTTAAAGGAAAGCCATATGAAGAGCAAGAAGGCTTAAAAGGGTTTGGATTATTTATTTCCTGGGGGCTGGGGGTTGTTTTGCAAATGTTGTGTGAAATTCCCTTTTGAGTTATATCTTTCTGTAATTTCATAACTGTTGAGGAGTAAATGGTTGCAGGAGCATTTCCAGAGTGACAAAATCACTGTGGCTGGCACCAGGAGAGCCAGCAAAGGCCAAACCCTGTTGCTTCAATTATCCTAGACTGTGACAAAACTGATGTCATGATGATTATAGGATTTTTTTGACCATATGGTACATAAAAGTTGAGTTCTTTTTAAAGGAAAGCCATTTTTACTATGAAGAGCAAGAAGGCTTAAAAGGGTTTGGATTATTTATTTCCTGGGGGAAAACATTTGTTTTGCAAATGTTGTGTGAAATTCCCTTTTGAGTTATATCTTTCTGTAATTTCATAACTGTTGAGGAGTAAATGGTTGCAGGAGCATTTCCAGAGTGACAAAATCACTGTGGCTGGCACCAGGAGAGCCAGCAAAGGCCAAATTTATGCACTTCTCCGTGAGCTACTCCCTTCACTCTAGACTTGCTTTTGGGGTTTGACTGAAGAACGTCATCTAGGTGCAACGTGCCCCTCTTCTGAACAGAGAACACATCTTCTGAACTTGAACATCTCTGTCTTGAATAAGGGATAGTTTTTGAAATCTGAAGATCAAGTTCTGTCAGCTACTTAAGTTACATCTTAAGAGTCACAAAGGAAGCATCCCCAAAAAGAAAATAAATGCAACTCTCTCAAAATACTTCATCATTCAACAACCTACTGCTTGCTAACTGTATAAAAAGGACAATTAATATTTACGGTAATTAACAAGGAACAGCTGGGCATTGCTGGGAGCACTGCCTAGCGGACAAGAAAAGCTCGAGCAGGTTGGGACAGATGTGACATTTGTATCCTGGGCTGGATGCCTGGGGCCTCAGAGCACTCCAATAGGTACTGTAAAGCAATGACACCCAGCTGGACCATGAGTACACATGCACTAGAGTGCACATGTATACTTAAGCTCCTGAAGACAAGACTTAGTTCACATCAACTGAGACATTAAGTGATGGAAGAAGCTTCCTTAGTCTGTGAAATGCCTGAAACAATAGACTGAGATGTGAAAACAGAATGTTCTCTATCTGATGTTCATGCTTTCTGTGATTTTTATGACTACAAAAAATAGCATTTTCTGAGCTGTCTTGCAGCAGTACTTGCTATGTTGTGATAGTCAAACACTGCTGAATCCTTCTTTTAACTATCTAGTGCTGTGCAATGAGAAAGAGCGAGGATCAAATTCGTGAGCCTAACAGATTAGACTACTCAGGGCAACAGATCAAAAGGAAGCTTCCCTATCCTCTGGCCGATGTGAGAAGGAGAAAAGACACTTTAAACCAGACTAGATGGGAGGTCCACATGACGATGTTGAAAGCAAAGTTAAGAGGCCCATCTTCAATATTTATTACCACAAAAAATTCTCAGCAAGTTTCACAATTTCAGCTTTTAACACAGCTGTGAATCTACATACTAGGACATTGAAATGAAGCGTCCTTTACAGTGGAAGACTGCACTAATGTTATATAACACGGAGAGGTCACAGATACAGAACTTGTTCGTACTCTTGTTATGAAGTATGTGGTGACCTGGCTAAGGCTTCATATGCGATGGATTGGAAATCATGACATCTGAAGAACAGATGCTGTCACCTTTCTTCCTCTTAATACCTCCAAGGAATGGGGTATCACTGCCTACTGCAAGACTTGAGAGTGAGGGTATGGTTGTCTATCTTCCACTCTCCTCCTGGAATAAGCTAAGGTAGTGAAGTGTGGCTGGACAGAGACCTTCTTTTAGACTGGTGGGTGCTAAGAACATTTCCAACTCTGCTCTATGAGTGGGAAGAATGTATTTTACACCCTTCCCCTTCTGCTTCCATAAATGATACAAAGAGCTTTTGCTCCAAGTTTTGAAAAACAAAGAGTAAGAAGTGTCAGCTATGGAGGAAGACCTATGTTATGGACATCAACAAAAGAATGGTAAGGGAATGGGCTCTTAAAAATATTTTAGGATTTTAAATAAAAATTCAAATTGAAATTATGTAAACAAATCCTACTCACTAACTCTTTGTCCATGTCTTTCAATGTCAAGTAGGACCTGGGATAAACACAAACCCTGAACCAGAAGGATGTTCCACAATGCATAAATCAGTACGGTTCATGCAGATTCAAATGTACGTGGGTGGGTCTGGAGCAGCTCAGCTCTTTCTCCCTCCTATCCAATGTGTTTTCATCTGGTCCCAAATTTGCTTTGCTGTGTCTCCATTCGGAGACAGAGATTTGCCCATACAAAATGTTTGCAAGACTGGGCTTACAGTGAAGAGGATGAAAGGGAAAGTTTATTTCCTCTAATTTTGAAGTGCTACAGTTTAGGAATCAGAATAAAAAATTTCAACAGTAACTACAATGGATGTTAAACATCAACTGCTAAACATTTTTAAACCCACAGGACACAATAAACTGTATTTTAGACTATTAAAAGTACTCAACTAATGTTTTGAACTACTAATGTTGACTTTAACAAACCCTGGAAAGCTAAGAAAGTTCAAAAGGACTGGGAAATAGCTGATGCTTTAACAGTATTTTAAAAGGTTAATAGAGCAATCATATAAAATGAATGATGTGGTTTCAAAAATAAATGTGTCATTGACAAGTGCATGCTGATACTAGGAATATTAGGACTTTGAGGAATTTCCTTGGTATTGTACATAATATTAGTCCTAAACAAATTCAAGGCAGCACATATGAAGTGGATTAAAAGTTGGCTTGCTAGAACAGTTCAAAGTAAAACAAAAAACTGTGAAAAATCCTCATCCTGTGAAGATTCTGCAAAGACACTTTTATTCAGTGCTAGGCAGCATTTCTACCAATGATCTGCAAGAAACAACCACTCTGCAGGCCGAAGAGGAAAGTCCTGTCACACCAGGAAAAGCGCTGGAGCTGAGTAATGCAGCCCAATTCTGCCCCCCGTGTAACAACCAGCGCAACTAAGAAAAGGCAACGGTTGATGGTAGTAGGCGACTCTCTTCTGAGCAGTACAGAGGCACCCATTTGCCGACCGGACACGCTCTCTAGAGAGGTGTGCTGCTTACCGGGGGCTCGCATCAGGGATGTCACCGAGAGGCTACCAAGCCTTGTACAGTCCACTGACTATTATCCGCTGCTGCTGTTTCACGTGGGC